>NW_026608092.1:0-89715 GCF_029499605.1 Hyla sarda
GTTATGTTACATAGTTACATAGTTAGTACGGTCGAAAAAAGACATATGTCCATCAAGTTCAACCAGGGAATTAAGGGGTAGGGGTGTGGCGCGATATTGGGGAAGGATGAGATTTTATATTTCTTCATAAGCATTAATCTTATTTTGTCAATTAGGAACATTCAGCACCCCACCCGCTATCAAGGCAGCTGCCTATCATGTCATGCCCTACCTGCACAGGTGTGCTGCCTACTCAAATGATCCAATTAAGGAGGCCATTTAGTCAGCAGCAGCAGAAGTCCTGTGCCTGGACGCTCCAACAGGGGCCAGACACAAGCAGAAGCAGAAGCAGCAGAAGCAGCAGCAGCACCACCTTTGTTTTTTGGCTGCAGCAGCAGCAGCAGCAAGGCCCACAGGGCTGGCTAGCTGGCTAGCCAGCAAGCAGGTAGCAATGAAAGTAGGAATCTTTCTTTTTAACCCTGTAAGGGGGTGGTGCACTGTACCCGAAGATACTGCCATATCGGGTCAATGCATAGGGCGACGGAAGCAAGCTTCGAAATCGGCCCCCCGTTCTCAAAAATCCATTTAATATATGGTCCCCAGATAGGGGACGTATCAGATATTAAACTGATAAGAACAGATACTACACTTGATCTTAGCCAAAAGGCCGAGAAGCGATAACCGTGAAAGGGGCGGGCCCAACAAGGTCCCCTTCATGGGCACTATCACTGCTTGCTGTCAGGGAGGCTGCCAGACAATTTTCCATGCACACTCTGGGCTGGGGGGCAGTCAACCACCAGTACACACAGCAGAACCTAAACCCATACCATTATTGCTAAGCAGCAAGACAGGGGCCCATTGCACTCCCACGGGGCCTTTTTAAATGCAATCCATAACCCGGATTTGCCAGGAACCCTTCTTACTCCTCCTACTTGCATGTGACACTGGGCTTAGGATCTGCATAGGAAACACACACACAAGCACACACCTACCTTTGTTGCCTGCAGATGCCTCCTTGGCTGTCCCCAAACGGTATCAAACCAACACCCACGGGAAGCTGTAAGCATAGAGGACATGCCTGCACCCCATTGGACTTACCTGTGTGGGTTAAATCCGGGTTATTTGACAACCTATGGCGGTGATGGTTCTGCTCAGGCAGAGCAGTGCTGATGCTCCTCATAAAGCTGTCGCTGCTGTGAAGGTTCTAGGTGACATCACAAATCCCTATGGTTACATACACAACAAAGCTGGGTTGTTGTTGTTTACACTCTGCAAGGCTGTGGAAGTGAGTGACATCATAGCACTGTAGTTCTGAGGGGTTCTAGATGGATGCAACAATCTCCTGTTGCTTCTATGAAGGCCATAATAGACGACATCACCAAACAGCTCCATAGTCACATACACAGCAAAGGAGAGATGTTGTTTACACCTAGTGATGTCCAGTGGTATTGAGTGACATCACAGCACAGTGCTAAGGCTCCTGGGCCTGGACACAGCAGCGGCTGCAATATCTCAACGGAGAATACGTTTATATATATGTGTGTGTGTGCGCGTATATATATATATATATATATATATATATATATATATATATATATTATATTTCTCCGCCGAAATCACTTTTAAACCCATTTCCACCTTTTTTTCCCTTCTCTTCCTCTTACTTTTTTTTTCACGTTTTTTTACGTTTTTCTCCTTTTCGCCTCTTTTCTGGGCGTATTATTCTTCTTTTTCTTCTTTTTTTTCGTCTAATGCATACCCCATCAGTGCAGCAATGCTTATTCAATACCGCCAGCAGATGGAGACACTGGGGGATAATTTTCTAAAGGATTTATACAGATTTTTCCTGTCTGAATTTGTCGCACAGAAAGTTGCAGGCCAAATATGTGTGACATTTCTGCGACTTTAGCTTCTAGAGCATTTTTACAACATTATACATAGGTGCTGAATACATAAAAAGCGACTGTTCAGCGACAGACAAGTCGCATCGGCTGAAAGTAGGCCAGAATGTCAGTCCATGTTGGAGCAGGTTTAGATACAGTCTAAAGCATAGATCTCAAAGTCTGTGCACAGAATTTAGCAAGGGCCTCGCACCTTCTGATGCATCAGGTAGGTGCACAATAGCATAGCCTAACCCTCTGTACTTTGGTCTATATTGATGCGGGACATAGACAGCCAGCTGATGACCAATCCATTAGTGCAATGGATGGCTGGAAGCATTTGTCTTTGCCTTTGCAATACCACAGAAGCAATGCATGGTCAATGTACAGCAATGACACACCTGTGTGAACAGCCAGGAGACCCCCCCCCCCATGTTATGTTACATAGTTACATAGTTAGTACGGTCGAAAAAAGACATATGTCCATCAAGTTCAACCAGGGAATTAAGGGGTAGGGGTGTGGCGCGATATTGGGGAAGGGATGAGATTTTATATTTCTTCATAAGCATTAATCTTATTTTGTCAATTAGGAACATTCAGCACCCACCCGCTATCAAGGCAGCTGCCTATCATGTCATGCCCTACCTGCACAGGTGTGCTGCCTACTCAAATGATCCAATTAAGGAGGCCATTTAGTCAGCAGCAGCAGAAGTCCTGTGCCTGGACGCTCCAACAGGGGCCAGACACAAGCAGAAGCAGAAGCAGCAGAAGCAGCAGCAGCACCACCTTTTGTTTTTTGGCTGCAGCAGCAGCAGCAGCAAGGCCCACAGGGCTGGCTAGCTGGCTAGCCAGCAAGCAGGTAGCAATGAAAGTAGGAATCTTTCTTTTTAACCCTGTAAGGGGGTGGTGCACTGTACCCGAAGATACTGCCATATCGGGTCAATGCATAGGGCGACGGAAGCAAGCTTCGAAATCGGCCCCCGTTCTCAAAAATCCATTTAATATATGGTCCCCAGATAGGGGACGTATCAGATATTAAACTGATAAGAACAGATACTACACTTGATCTTAGCCAAAAGGGCCGAGAAGCGATAACCGTGAAAGGGGCGGGCCAAACAAGGTCCCCTTCATGGGCACTATCACTGCTTGCTGTCAGGGAGGCTGCCAGACAATTTTCCATGCACACTCTGGGCTGGGGGGCAGTCAACCACCAGTACACACAGCAGAACCTAAACCCATACCATTATTGCTAAGCAGCAAGACAGGGGCCCATTGCACTCCCACGGGGCCTTTTTAAATGCAATCCATAACCCGGATTTGCCAGGAACCCTTCTTACTCCTCCTACTTGCATGTGACACTGGGCTTAGGATCTGCATAGGAAACACACACACAAGCACACACCTACCTTTGTTGCCTGCAGATGCCTCCTTGGCTGTCCCCAAACGGTATCAAACCAACACCCACGGGAAGCTGTAAGCATAGAGGACATGCCTGCACCCCATTGGACTTACCTGTGTGGGTTAAATCCGGGTTATTTGACAACCTATGGCGGTGATGGTTCTGCTCAGGCAGAGCAGTGCTGATGCTCCTCATAAAGCTGTCGCTGCTGTGAAGGTTCTAGGTGACATCACAAATCCCTATGGTTACATACACAACAAAGCTGGGTTGTTGTTGTTTACACTCTGCAAGGCCTGTGGAAGTGAGTGACATCATAGCACTGTAGTTCTGAGGGTTCTAGATGGATGCAACAATCTCCTGTTGCTTCTATGAAGGCCATAATAGACGACATCACCAAACAGCTCCATAGTCACATACACAGCAAAGGAGAGATGTTGTTTACACCTAGTGATGTCAGTGGTATTGAGTGACATCACAGCACAGTGCTAAGGCTCCTGGGCCTGGACACAGCAGCGGCTGCAATATCTCAACGGAGAATACGTTTATATATATGTGTGTGTGTGCGCGTATATATATATATATATATATATATATATATATATATATATTTCTCCGCCGAAATCACTTTTAAACCCATTTCCACCTTTTTTTCCCTTCTCTTCCTCTTACTTTTTTTTCACGTTTTTTTACGTTTTTCTCCTTTTCGCCTCTTTTCTGGGCGTATTATTCTTCTTTTTCTTCTTTTTTTTCGTCTAATGCATACCCCATCAGTGCAGCAATGCTTATTCAATACCGCCAGCAGATGGAGACACTGGGGGATAATTTTCTAAGGATTTATACTGATTTTTCCTGTCTGAATTTGTCGCACAGAAAGTTGCAGGCCAAATATGTGTGACATTTCTGCGACTTTAGCTTCTAGAGCATTTTTACAACATTATACATAGGTGCTGAATACATAAAAAGCGACTGTTCAGCGACAGACAAGTCGCATCGGCTGAAAGTAGGCCAGAATGTCAGTCCATGTTGGAGCAGGTTTAGATACAGTCTAAAGCATAGATCTCAAAGTCTGTGCACAGAATTTAGCAAGGGCCTCGCACCTTCTGATGCATCAGGTAGGTGCACAATAGCATAGCCTAACCCTCTGTACTTTGGTCTATATTGATGCGGGACATAGACAGCCAGCTGATGACCAATCCATTAGTGCAATGGATGGCTGGAAGCATTTGTCTTTGCCTTTGCAATACCACAGAAGCAATGCATGGTCAATGTACAGCAATGACACACCTGTGTGAACAGCCAGGAGACCCCCCCCCCCATGTTATGTTACATAGTTACATAGTTAGTACGGTCGAAAAAAGACATATGTCCATCAAGTTCAACCAGGGAATTAAGGGGTAGGGGTGTGGCGCGATATTGGGGAAGGGATGAGATTTTATATTTCTTCATAAGCATTAATCTTATTTTGTCAATTAGGAACATTCAGCACCCACCCGCTATCAAGGCAGCTGCCTATCATGTCATGCCCTACCTGCACAGGTGTGCTGCCTACTCAAATGATCCAATTAAGGAGGCCATTTAGTCAGCAGCAGCAGAAGTCCTGTGCCTGGACGCTCCAACAGGGGCCAGACACAAGCAGAAGCAGAAGCAGCAGAAGCAGCAGCAGCACCACCTTTTGTTTTTTGGCTGCAGCAGCAGCAGCAGCAAGGCCCACAGGGCTGGCTAGCTGGCTAGCCAGCAAGCAGGTAGCAATGAAAGTAGGAATCTTTCTTTTTAACCCTGTAAGGGGGTGGTGCACTGTACCCGAAGATACTGCCATATCGGGTCAATGCATAGGGCGACGGAAGCAAGCTTCGAAATCGGCCCCCGTTCTCAAAAATCCATTTAATATATGGTCCCCAGATAGGGGACGTATCAGATATTAAACTGATAAGAACAGATACTACACTTGATCTTAGCCAAAAGGCCGAGAAGCGATAACCGTGAAAGGGGCGGGCCCAACAAGGTCCCCTTCATGGGCACTATCACTGCTTGCTGTCAGGGAGGCTGCCAGACAATTTTCCATGCACACTCTGGGCTGGGGGGCAGTCAACCACCAGTACACACAGCAGAACCTAAACCCATACCATTATTGCTAAGCAGCAAGACAGGGGCCCATTGCACTCCCACGGGGCCTTTTTAAATGCAATCCATAACCCGGATTTGCCAGGAACCCTTCTTACTCCTCCTACTTGCATGTGACACTGGGCTTAGGATCTGCATAGGAAACACACACACAAGCACACACCTACCTTTGTTGCCTGCAGATGCCTCCTTGGCTGTCCCCAAACGGTATCAAACCAACACCCACGGGAAGCTGTAAGCATAGAGGACATGCCTGCACCCCATTGGACTTACCTGTGTGGGTTAAATCCGGGTTATTTGACAACCTATGGCGGTGATGGTTCTGCTCAGGCAGAGCAGTGCTGATGCTCCTCATAAAGCTGTCGCTGCTGTGAAGGTTCTAGGTGACATCACAAATCCCTATGGTTACATACACAACAAAGCTGGGTTGTTGTTGTTTACACTCTGCAAGGCCTGTGGAAGTGAGTGACATCATAGCACTGTAGTTCTGAGGGTTCTAGATGGATGCAACAATCTCCTGTTGCTTCTATGAAGGCCATAATAGACGACATCACCAAACAGCTCCATAGTCACATACACAGCAAAGGAGAGATGTTGTTTACACCTAGTGATGTCAGTGGTATTGAGTGACATCACAGCACAGTGCTAAGGCTCCTGGGCCTGGACACAGCAGCGGCTGCAATATCTCAACGGAGAATACGTTTATATATATGTGTGTGTGTGCGCGTATATATATATATATATATATATATATATATATATATATATATATATATATTTCTCCGCCGAAATCACTTTTAAACCCATTTCCACCTTTTTTTCCCTTCTCTTCCTCTTACTTTTTTTTCACGTTTTTTTACGTTTTTCTCCTTTTCGCCTCTTTTCTGGGCGTATTATTCTTCTTTTTCTTCTTTTTTTTCGTCTAATGCATACCCCATCAGTGCAGCAATGCTTATTCAATACCGCCAGCAGATGGAGACACTGGGGGATAATTTTCTAAGGATTTATACTGATTTTTCCTGTCTGAATTTGTCGCACAGAAAGTTGCAGGCCAAATATGTGTGACATTTCTGCGACTTTAGCTTCTAGAGCATTTTTACAACATTATACATAGGTGCTGAATACATAAAAAGCGACTGTTCAGCGACAGACAAGTCGCATCGGCTGAAAGTAGGCCAGAATGTCAGTCCATGTTGGAGCAGGTTTAGATACAGTCTAAAGCATAGATCTCAAAGTCTGTGCACAGAATTTAGCAAGGGCCTCGCACCTTCTGATGCATCAGGTAGGTGCACAATAGCATAGCCTAACCCTCTGTACTTTGGTCTATATTGATGCGGGACATAGACAGCCAGCTGATGACCAATCCATTAGTGCAATGGATGGCTGGAAGCATTTGTCTTTGCCTTTGCAATACCACAGAAGCAATGCATGGTCAATGTACAGCAATGACACACCTGTGTGAACAGCCAGGAGACCCCCCCCCCCATGTTATGTTACATAGTTACATAGTTAGTACGGTCGAAAAAAGACATATGTCCATCAAGTTCAACCAGGGAATTAAGGGGTAGGGGTGTGGCGCGATATTGGGGAAGGGATGAGATTTTATATTTCTTCATAAGCATTAATCTTATTTTGTCAATTAGGAACATTCAGCACCCACCCGCTATCAAGGCAGCTGCCTATCATGTCATGCCCTACCTGCACAGGTGTGCTGCCTACTCAAATGATCCAATTAAGGAGGCCATTTAGTCAGCAGCAGCAGAAGTCCTGTGCCTGGACGCTCCAACAGGGGCCAGACACAAGCAGAAGCAGAAGCAGCAGAAGCAGCAGCAGCACCACCTTTTGTTTTTTGGCTGCAGCAGCAGCAGCAGCAAGGCCCACAGGGCTGGCTAGCTGGCTAGCCAGCAAGCAGGTAGCAATGAAAGTAGGAATCTTTCTTTTTAACCCTGTAAGGGGGTGGTGCACTGTACCCGAAGATACTGCCATATCGGGTCAATGCATAGGGCGACGGAAGCAAGCTTCGAAATCGGCCCCCGTTCTCAAAAATCCATTTAATATATGGTCCCCAGATAGGGGACGTATCAGATATTAAACTGATAAGAACAGATACTACACTTGATCTTAGCCAAAAGGCCGAGAAGCGATAACCGTGAAAGGGGCGGGCCCAACAAGGTCCCCTTCATGGGCACTATCACTGCTTGCTGTCAGGGAGGCTGCCAGACAATTTTCCATGCACACTCTGGGCTGGGGGGCAGTCAACCACCAGTACACACAGCAGAACCTAAACCCATACCATTATTGCTAAGCAGCAAGACAGGGGCCCATTGCACTCCCACGGGGCCTTTTTAAATGCAATCCATAACCCGGATTTGCCAGGAACCCTTCTTACTCCTCCTACTTGCATGTGACACTGGGCTTAGGATCTGCATAGGAAACACACACACAAGCACACACCTACCTTTGTTGCCTGCAGATGCCTCCTTGGCTGTCCCCAAACGGTATCAAACCAACACCCACGGGAAGCTGTAAGCATAGAGGACATGCCTGCACCCCATTGGACTTACCTGTGTGGGTTAAATCCGGGTTATTTGACAACCTATGGCGGTGATGGTTCTGCTCAGGCAGAGCAGTGCTGATGCTCCTCATAAAGCTGTCGCTGCTGTGAAGGTTCTAGGTGACATCACAAATCCCTATGGTTACATACACAACAAAGCTGGGTTGTTGTTGTTTACACTCTGCAAGGCCTGTGGAAGTGAGTGACATCATAGCACTGTAGTTCTGAGGGTTCTAGATGGATGCAACAATCTCCTGTTGCTTCTATGAAGGCCATAATAGACGACATCACCAAACAGCTCCATAGTCACATACACAGCAAAGGAGAGATGTTGTTTACACCTAGTGATGTCAGTGGTATTGAGTGACATCACAGCACAGTGCTAAGGCTCCTGGGCCTGGACACAGCAGCGGCTGCAATATCTCAACGGAGAATACGTTTATATATATGTGTGTGTGTGCGCGTATATATATATATATATATATATATATATATATATATATATATATTTCTCCGCCGAAATCACTTTTAAACCCATTTCCACCTTTTTTTCCCTTCTCTTCCTCTTACTTTTTTTTCACGTTTTTTTACGTTTTTCTCCTTTTCGCCTCTTTTCTGGGCGTATTATTCTTCTTTTTCTTCTTTTTTTTCGTCTAATGCATACCCCATCAGTGCAGCAATGCTTATTCAATACCGCCAGCAGATGGAGACACTGGGGGATAATTTTCTAAGGATTTATACTGATTTTTCCTGTCTGAATTTGTCGCACAGAAAGTTGCAGGCCAAATATGTGTGACATTTCTGCGACTTTAGCTTCTAGAGCATTTTTACAACATTATACATAGGTGCTGAATACATAAAAAGCGACTGTTCAGCGACAGACAAGTCGCATCGGCTGAAAGTAGGCCAGAATGTCAGTCCATGTTGGAGCAGGTTTAGATACAGTCTAAAGCATAGATCTCAAAGTCTGTGCACAGAATTTAGCAAGGGCCTCGCACCTTCTGATGCATCAGGTAGGTGCACAATAGCATAGCCTAACCCTCTGTACTTTGGTCTATATTGATGCGGGACATAGACAGCCAGCTGATGACCAATCCATTAGTGCAATGGATGGCTGGAAGCATTTGTCTTTGCCTTTGCAATACCACAGAAGCAATGCATGGTCAATGTACAGCAATGACACACCTGTGTGAACAGCCAGGAGACCCCCCCCCCATGTTATGTTACATAGTTACATAGTTAGTACGGTCGAAAAAAGACATATGTCCATCAAGTTCAACCAGGGAATTAAGGGGTAGGGGTGTGGCGCGATATTGGGGAAGGGATGAGATTTTATATTTCTTCATAAGCATTAATCTTATTTTGTCAATTAGGAACATTCAGCACCCACCCGCTATCAAGGCAGCTGCCTATCATGTCATGCCCTACCTGCACAGGTGTGCTGCCTACTCAAATGATCCAATTAAGGAGGCCATTTAGTCAGCAGCAGCAGAAGTCCTGTGCCTGGACGCTCCAACAGGGGCCAGACACAAGCAGAAGCAGAAGCAGCAGAAGCAGCAGCAGCACCACCTTTTGTTTTTTGGCTGCAGCAGCAGCAGCAGCAAGGCCCACAGGGCTGGCTAGCTGGCTAGCCAGCAAGCAGGTAGCAATGAAAGTAGGAATCTTTCTTTTTAACCCTGTAAGGGGGTGGTGCACTGTACCCGAAGATACTGCCATATCGGGTCAATGCATAGGGCGACGGAAGCAAGCTTCGAAATCGGCCCCCGTTCTCAAAAATCCATTTAATATATGGTCCCCAGATAGGGGACGTATCAGATATTAAACTGATAAGAACAGATACTACACTTGATCTTAGCCAAAAGGCCGAGAAGCGATAACCGTGAAAGGGGCGGGCCCAACAAGGTCCCCTTCATGGGCACTATCACTGCTTGCTGTCAGGGAGGCTGCCAGACAATTTTCCATGCACACTCTGGGCTGGGGGGCAGTCAACCACCAGTACACACAGCAGAACCTAAACCCATACCATTATTGCTAAGCAGCAAGACAGGGGCCCATTGCACTCCCACGGGGCCTTTTTAAATGCAATCCATAACCCGGATTTGCCAGGAACCCTTCTTACTCCTCCTACTTGCATGTGACACTGGGCTTAGGATCTGCATAGGAAACACACACACAAGCACACACCTACCTTTGTTGCCTGCAGATGCCTCCTTGGCTGTCCCCAAACGGTATCAAACCAACACCCACGGGAAGCTGTAAGCATAGAGGACATGCCTGCACCCCATTGGACTTACCTGTGTGGGTTAAATCCGGGTTATTTGACAACCTATGGCGGTGATGGTTCTGCTCAGGCAGAGCAGTGCTGATGCTCCTCATAAAGCTGTCGCTGCTGTGAAGGTTCTAGGTGACATCACAAATCCCTATGGTTACATACACAACAAAGCTGGGTTGTTGTTGTTTACACTCTGCAAGGCCTGTGGAAGTGAGTGACATCATAGCACTGTAGTTCTGAGGGTTCTAGATGGATGCAACAATCTCCTGTTGCTTCTATGAAGGCCATAATAGACGACATCACCAAACAGCTCCATAGTCACATACACAGCAAAGGAGAGATGTTGTTTACACCTAGTGATGTCAGTGGTATTGAGTGACATCACAGCACAGTGCTAAGGCTCCTGGGCCTGGACACAGCAGCGGCTGCAATATCTCAACGGAGAATACGTTTATATATATGTGTGTGTGTGCGCGTATATATATATATATATATATATATATATATATATATAT
This sequence comes from Hyla sarda, assembly GCF_029499605.1. Lineage (NCBI taxonomy): Eukaryota > Metazoa > Chordata > Amphibia > Anura > Hylidae > Hyla > Hyla sarda. Next base: position 10,721 of record NW_026608092.1, read on the forward strand.
ATATATATATTTCTCCGCCGAAATCACTTTTAAACCCATTTCCACCTTTTTTTCCCTTCTCTTCCTCTTACTTTTTTTTCACGTTTTTTTACGTTTTTCTCCTTTTCGCCTCTTTTCTGGGCGTATTATTCTTCTTTTTCTTCTTTTTTTTTCGTCTAATGCATACCCCATCAGTGCAGCAATGCTTATTCAATACCGCCAGCAGATGGAGACACTGGGGGATAATTTTCTAAGGATTTATACTGATTTTTCCTGTCTGAATTTGTCGCACAGAAAGTTGCAGGCCAAATATGTGTGACATTTCTGCGACTTTAGCTTCTAGAGCATTTTTACAACATTATACATAGGTGCTGAATACATAAAAAGCGACTGTTCAGCGACAGACAAGTCGCATCGGCTGAAAGTAGGCCAGAATGTCAGTCCATGTTGGAGCAGGTTTAGATACAGTCTAAAGCATAGATCTCAAAGTCTGTGCACAGAATTTAGCAAGGGCCTCGCACCTTCTGATGCATCAGGTAGGTGCACAATAGCATAGCCTAACCCTCTGTACTTTGGTCTATATTGATGCGGGACATAGACAGCCAGCTGATGACCAATCCATTAGTGCAATGGATGGCTGGAAGCATTTGTCTTTGCCTTTGCAATACCACAGAAGCAATGCATGGTCAATGTACAGCAATGACACACCTGTGTGAACAGCCAGGAGACCCCCCCCCCCATGTTATGTTACATAGTTACATAGTTAGTACGGTCGAAAAAAGACATATGTCCATCAAGTTCAACCAGGGAATTAAGGGGTAGGGGTGTGGCGCGATATTGGGGAAGGGATGAGATTTTATATTTCTTCATAAGCATTAATCTTATTTTGTCAATTAGGAACATTCAGCACCCACCCGCTATCAAGGCAGCTGCCTATCATGTCATGCCCTACCTGCACAGGTGTGCTGCCTACTCAAATGATCCAATTAAGGAGGCCATTTAGTCAGCAGCAGCAGAAGTCCTGTGCCTGGACGCTCCAACAGGGGCCAGACACAAGCAGAAGCAGAAGCAGCAGAAGCAGCAGCAGCACCACCTTTTGTTTTTTGGCTGCAGCAGCAGCAGCAGCAAGGCCCACAGGGCTGGCTAGCTGGCTAGCCAGCAAGCAGGTAGCAATGAAAGTAGGAATCTTTCTTTTTAACCCTGTAAGGGGGTGGTGCACTGTACCCGAAGATACTGCCATATCGGGTCAATGCATAGGGCGACGGAAGCAAGCTTCGAAATCGGCCCCCGTTCTCAAAAATCCATTTAATATATGGTCCCCAGATAGGGGACGTATCAGATATTAAACTGATAAGAACAGATACTACACTTGATCTTAGCCAAAAGGCCGAGAAGCGATAACCGTGAAAGGGGCGGGCCCAACAAGGTCCCCTTCATGGGCACTATCACTGCTTGCTGTCAGGGAGGCTGCCAGACAATTTTCCATGCACACTCTGGGCTGGGGGGCAGTCAACCACCAGTACACACAGCAGAACCTAAACCCATACCATTATTGCTAAGCAGCAAGACAGGGGCCCATTGCACTCCCACGGGGCCTTTTTAAATGCAATCCATAACCCGGATTTGCCAGGAACCCTTCTTACTCCTCCTACTTGCATGTGACACTGGGCTTAGGATCTGCATAGGAAACACACACACAAGCACACACCTACCTTTGTTGCCTGCAGATGCCTCCTTGGCTGTCCCCAAACGGTATCAAACCAACACCCACGGGAAGCTGTAAGCATAGAGGACATGCCTGCACCCCATTGGACTTACCTGTGTGGGTTAAATCCGGGTTATTTGACAACCTATGGCGGTGATGGTTCTGCTCAGGCAGAGCAGTGCTGATGCTCCTCATAAAGCTGTCGCTGCTGTGAAGGTTCTAGGTGACATCACAAATCCCTATGGTTACATACACAACAAAGCTGGGTTGTTGTTGTTTACACTCTGCAAGGCCTGTGGAAGTGAGTGACATCATAGCACTGTAGTTCTGAGGGTTCTAGATGGATGCAACAATCTCCTGTTGCTTCTATGAAGGCCATAATAGACGACATCACCAAACAGCTCCATAGTCACATACACAGCAAAGGAGAGATGTTGTTTACACCTAGTGATGTCAGTGGTATTGAGTGACATCACAGCACAGTGCTAAGGCTCCTGGGCCTGGACACAGCAGCGGCTGCAATATCTCAACGGAGAATACGTTTATATATATGTGTGTGTGTGCGCGTATATATATATATATATATATATATATATATATATATATATATTTCTCCGCCGAAATCACTTTTAAACCCATTTCCACCTTTTTTTCCCTTCTCTTCCTCTTACTTTTTTTTCACGTTTTTTTACGTTTTTCTCCTTTTCGCCTCTTTTCTGGGCGTATTATTCTTCTTTTTCTTCTTTTTTTTCGTCTAATGCATACCCCATCAGTGCAGCAATGCTTATTCAATACCGCCAGCAGATGGAGACACTGGGGGATAATTTTCTAAGGATTTATACTGATTTTTCCTGTCTGAATTTGTCGCACAGAAAGTTGCAGGCCAAATATGTGTGACATTTCTGCGACTTTAGCTTCTAGAGCATTTTTACAACATTATACATAGGTGCTGAATACATAAAAAGCGACTGTTCAGCGACAGACAAGTCGCATCGGCTGAAAGTAGGCCAGAATGTCAGTCCATGTTGGAGCAGGTTTAGATACAGTCTAAAGCATAGATCTCAAAGTCTGTGCACAGAATTTAGCAAGGGCCTCGCACCTTCTGATGCATCAGGTAGGTGCACAATAGCATAGCCTAACCCTCTGTACTTTGGTCTATATTGATGCGGGACATAGACAGCCAGCTGATGACCAATCCATTAGTGCAATGGATGGCTGGAAGCATTTGTCTTTGCCTTTGCAATACCACAGAAGCAATGCATGGTCAATGTACAGCAATGACACACCTGTGTGAACAGCCAGGAGACCCCCCCCCCCATGTTATGTTACATAGTTACATAGTTAGTACGGTCGAAAAAAGACATATGTCCATCAAGTTCAACCAGGGAATTAAGGGGTAGGGGTGTGGCGCGATATTGGGGAAGGGATGAGATTTTATATTTCTTCATAAGCATTAATCTTATTTTGTCAATTAGGAACATTCAGCACCCACCCGCTATCAAGGCAGCTGCCTATCATGTCATGCCCTACCTGCACAGGTGTGCTGCCTACTCAAATTATCCAATTAAGGAGGCCATTTAGTCAGCAGCAGCAGAAGTCCTGTGCCTGGACGCTCCAACAGGGGCCAGACACAAGCAGAAGCAGAAGCAGCAGAAGCAGCAGCAGCACCACCTTTTGTTTTTTGGCTGCAGCAGCAGCAGCAGCAAGGCCCACAGGGCTGGCTAGCTGGCTAGCCAGCAAGCAGATAGCAATGAAAGTAGGAATCTTTCTTTTTAACCCTGTAAGGGGGTGGTGCACTGTACCCGAAGATACTGCCATATCGGGTCAATGCATAGGGCGACGGAAGCAAGCTTCGAAATCGGCCCCCGTTCTCAAAAATCCATTTAATATATGGTCCCCAGATAGGGGACGTATCAGATATTAAACTGATAAGAACAGATACTACACTTGATCTTAGCCAAAAGGCCGAGAAGCGATAACCGTGAAAGGGGCGGGCCCAACAAGGTCCCCTTCATGGGCACTATCACTGCTTGCTGTCAGGGAGGCTGCCAGACAATTTTCCATGCACACTCTGGGCTGGGGGGCAGTCAACCACCAGTACACACAGCAGAACCTAAACCCATACCATTATTGCTAAGCAGCAAGACAGGGGCCCATTGCACTCCCACGGGGCCTTTTTAAATGCAATCCATAACCCGGATTTGCCAGGAACCCTTCTTACTCCTCCTACTTGCATGTGACACTGGGCTTAGGATCTGCATAGGAAACACACACACAAGCACACACCTACCTTTGTTGCCTGCAGATGCCTCCTTGGCTGTCCCCAAACGGTATCAAACCAACACCCACGGGAAGCTGTAAGCATAGAGGACATGCCTGCACCCCATTGGACTTACCTGTGTGGGTTAAATCCGGGTTATTTGACAACCTATGGCGGTGATGGTTCTTCTCATTCAGAGCAGTGCTGATGCTCCTCATAAAGCTGTCGCTGCTGTGAAGGTTCTAGGTGACATCACAAATCCCTATGGTTACATACACAACAAAGCTGGGTTGTTGTTGTTTACACTCTGCAAGGCCTGTGGAAGTGAGTGACATCATAGCACTGTAGTTCTGAGGGTTCTAGATGGATGCAACAATCTCCTGTTGCTTCTATGAAGGCCATAATAGACGACATCACCAAACAGCTCCATAGTCACATACACAGCAAAGGAGAGATGTTGTTTACACCTAGTGATGTCAGTGGTATTGAGTGACATCACAGCACAGTGCTAAGGCTCCTGGGCCTGGACACAGCAGCGGCTGCAATATCTCAACGGAGAATACGTTTATATATATGTGTGTGTGTGCGCGTATATATATATATATATATATATATATATATATATATATATATATATATATATTTCTCCGCCGAAATCACTTTTAAACCCATTTCCACCTTTTTTTCCCTTCTCTTCCTCTTACTTTTTTTTCACGTTTTTTTACGTTTTTCTCCTTTTCGCCTCTTTTCTGGGCGTATTATTCTTCTTTTTCTTCTTTTTTTTCGTCTAATGCATACCCCATCAGTGCAGCAATGCTTATTCAATACCGCCAGCAGATGGAGACACTGGGGGATAATTTTCTAAGGATTTATACTGATTTTTCCTGTCTGAATTTGTCGCACAGAAAGTTGCAGGCCAAATATGTGTGACATTTCTGCGACTTTAGCTTCTAGAGCATTTTTACAACATTATACATAGGTGCTGAATACATAAAAAGCGACTGTTCAGCGACAGACAAGTCGCATCGGCTGAAAGTAGGCCAGAATGTCAGTCCATGTTGGAGCAGGTTTAGATACAGTCTAAAGCATAGATCTCAAAGTCTGTGCACAGAATTTAGCAAGGGCCTCGCACCTTCTGATGCATCAGGTAGGTGCACAATAGCATAGCCTAACCCTCTGTACTTTGGTCTATATTGATGCGGGACATAGACAGCCAGCTGATGACCAATCCATTAGTGCAATGGATGGCTGGAAGCATTTGTCTTTGCCTTTGCAATACCACAGAAGCAATGCATGGTCAATGTACAGCAATGACACACCTGTGTGAACAGCCAGGAGACCCCCCCCCCCCATGTTATGTTACATAGTTACATAGTTAGTACGGTCGAAAAAAGACATATGTCCATCAAGTTCAACCAGGGAATTAAGGGGTAGGGGTGTGGCGCGATATTGGGGAAGGGATGAGATTTTATATTTCTTCATAAGCATTAATCTTATTTTGTCAATTAGGAACATTCAGCACCCACCCGCTATCAAGGCAGCTGCCTATCATGTCATGCCCTACCTGCACAGGTGTGCTGCCTACTCAAATGATCCAATTAAGGAGGCCATTTAGTCAGCAGCAGCAGAAGTCCTGTGCCTGGACGCTCCAACAGGGGCCAGACACAAGCAGAAGCAGAAGCAGCAGAAGCAGCAGCAGCACCACCTTTTGTTTTTTGGCTGCAGCAGCAGCAGCAGCAAGGCCCACAGGGCTGGCTAGCTGGCTAGCCAGCAAGCAGGTAGCAATGAAAGTAGGAATCTTTCTTTTTAACCCTGTAAGGGGGTGGTGCACTGTACCCGAAGATACTGCCATATCGGGTCAATGCATAGGGCGACGGAAGCAAGCTTCGAAATCGGCCCCCGTTCTCAAAAATCCATTTAATATATGGTCCCCAGATAGGGGACGTATCAGATATTAAACTGATAAGAACAGATACTACACTTGATCTTAGCCAAAAGGCCGAGAAGCGATAACCGTGAAAGGGGCGGGCCCAACAAGGTCCCCTTCATGGGCACTATCACTGCTTGCTGTCAGGGAGGCTGCCAGACAATTTTCCATGCACACTCTGGGCTGGGGGGCAGTCAACCACCAGTACACACAGCAGAACCTAAACCCATACCATTATTGCTAAGCAGCAAGACAGGGGCCCATTGCACTCCCACGGGGCCTTTTTAAATGCAATCCATAACCCGGATTTGCCAGGAACCCTTCTTACTCCTCCTACTTGCATGTGACACTGGGCTTAGGATCTGCATAGGAAACACACACACAAGCACACACCTACCTTTGTTGCCTGCAGATGCCTCCTTGGCTGTCCCCAAACGGTATCAAACCAACACCCACGGGAAGCTGTAAGCATAGAGGACATGCCTGCACCCCATTGGACTTACCTGTGTGGGTTAAATCCGGGTTATTTGACAACCTATGGCGGTGATGGTTCTGCTCAGGCAGAGCAGTGCTGATGCTCCTCATAAAGCTGTCGCTGCTGTGAAGGTTCTAGGTGACATCACAAATCCCTATGGTTACATACACAACAAAGCTGGGTTGTTGTTGTTTACACTCTGCAAGGCCTGTGGAAGTGAGTGACATCATAGCACTGTAGTTCTGAGGGTTCTAGATGGATGCAACAATCTCCTGTTGCTTCTATGAAGGCCATAATAGACGACATCACCAAACAGCTCCATAGTCACATACACAGCAAAGGAGAGATGTTGTTTACACCTAGTGATGTCAGTGGTATTGAGTGACATCACAGCACAGTGCTAAGGCTCCTGGGCCTGGACACAGCAGCGGCTGCAATATCTCAACGGAGAATACGTTTATATATATGTGTGTGTGTGCGCGTATATATATATATATATATATATATATATATATATATATATATATTTCTCCGCCGAAATCACTTTTAAACCCATTTCCACCTTTTTTTCCCTTCTCTTCCTCTTACTTTTTTTTCACGTTTTTTTACGTTTTTCTCCTTTTCGCCTCTTTTCTGGGCGTATTATTCTTCTTTTTCTTCTTTTTTTTCGTCTAATGCATACCCCATCAGTGCAGCAATGCTTATTCAATACCGCCAGCAGATGGAGACACTGGGGGATAATTTTCTAAGGATTTATACTGATTTTTCCTGTCTGAATTTGTCGCACAGAAAGTTGCAGGCCAAATATGTGTGACATTTCTGCGACTTTAGCTTCTAGAGCATTTTTACAACATTATACATAGGTGCTGAATACATAAAAAGCGACTGTTCAGCGACAGACAAGTCGCATCGGCTGAAAGTAGGCCAGAATGTCAGTCCATGTTGGAGCAGGTTTAGATACAGTCTAAAGCATAGATCTCAAAGTCTGTGCACAGAATTTAGCAAGGGCCTCGCACCTTCTGATGCATCAGGTAGGTGCACAATAGCATAGCCTAACCCTCTGTACTTTGGTCTATATTGATGCGGGACATAGACAGCCAGCTGATGACCAATCCATTAGTGCAATGGATGGCTGGAAGCATTTGTCTTTGCCTTTGCAATACCACAGAAGCAATGCATGGTCAATGTACAGCAATGACACACCTGTGTGAACAGCCAGGAGACCCCCCCCCCCATGTTATGTTACATAGTTACATAGTTAGTACGGTCGAAAAAAGACATATGTCCATCAAGTTCAACCAGGGAATTAAGGGGTAGGGGTGTGGCGCGATATTGGGGAAGGGATGAGATTTTATATTTCTTCATAAGCATTAATCTTATTTTGTCAATTAGGAACATTCAGCACCCACCCGCTATCAAGGCAGCTGCCTATCATGTCATGCCCTACCTGCACAGGTGTGCTGCCTACTCAAATGATCCAATTAAGGAGGCCATTTAGTCAGCAGCAGCAGAAGTCCTGTGCCTGGACGCTCCAACAGGGGCCAGACACAAGCAGAAGCAGAAGCAGCAGAAGCAGCAGCAGCACCACCTTTTGTTTTTTGGCTGCAGCAGCAGCAGCAGCAAGGCCCACAGGGCTGGCTAGCTGGCTAGCCAGCAAGCAGGTAGCAATGAAAGTAGGAATCTTTCTTTTTAACCCTGTAAGGGGGTGGTGCACTGTACCCGAAGATACTGCCATATCGGGTCAATGCATAGGGCGACGGAAGCAAGCTTCGAAATCGGCCCCCGTTCTCAAAAATCCATTTAATATATGGTCCCCAGATAGGGAACGTATCAGATATTAAACTGATAAGAACAGATACTACACTTGATCTTAGCCAAAAGGCCGAGAAGCGATAACCGTGAAAGGGGCGGGCCCAACAAGGTCCCCTTCATGGGCACTATCACTGCTTGCTGTCAGGGAGGCTGCCAGACAATTTTCCATGCACACTCTGGGCTGGGGGGCAGTCAACCACCAGTACACACAGCAGAACCTAAACCCATACCATTATTGCTAAGCAGCAAGACAGGGGCCCATTGCACTCCCACGGGGCCTTTTTAAATGCAATCCATAACCCGGATTTGCCAGGAACCCTTCTTACTCCTCCTACTTGCATGTGACACTGGGCTTAGGATCTGCATAGGAAACACACACACAAGCACACACCTACCTTTGTTGCCTGCAGATGCCTCCTTGGCTGTCCCCAAACGGTATCAAACCAACACCCACGGGAAGCTGTAAGCATAGAGGACATGCCTGCACCCCATTGGACTTACCTGTGTGGGTTAAATCCGGGTTATTTGACAACCTATGGCGGTGATGGTTCTGCTCAGGCAGAGCAGTGCTGATGCTCCTCATAAAGCTGTCGCTGCTGTGAAGGTTCTAGGTGACATCACAAATCCCTATGGTTACATACACAACAAAGCTGGGTTGTTGTTGTTTACACTCTGCAAGGCCTGTGGAAGTGAGTGACATCATAGCACTGTAGTTCTGAGGGTTCTAGATGGATGCAACAATCTCCTGTTGCTTCTATGAAGGCCGTAATAGACGACATCACCAAACAGCTCCATAGTCACATACACAGCAAAGGAGAGATGTTGTTTACACCTAGTGATGTCAGTGGTATTGAGTGACATCACAGCACAGTGCTAAGGCTCCTGGGCCTGGACACAGCAGCGGCTGCAATATCTCAACGGAGAATACGTTTATATATATGTGTGTGTGTGCGCGTATATATATATATATATATATATATATATATATATATATTTCTCCGCCAAAATCACTTTTAAACCCATTTCCACCTTTTTTTCCCTTCTCTTCCTCTTACTTTTTTTTCACGTTTTTTTACGTTTTTCTCCTTTTCGCCTCTTTTCTGGGCGTATTATTCTTCTTTTTCTTCTTTTTTTTCGTCTAATGCATACCCCATCAGTGCAGCAATGCTTATTCAATACCGCCAGCAGATGGAGACACTGGGGGATAATTTTCTAAGGATTTATACTGATTTTTCCTGTCTGAATTTGTCGCACAGAAAGTTGCAGGCCAAATATGTGTGACATTTCTGCGACTTTAGCTTCTAGAGCATTTTTACAACATTATACATAGGTGCTGAATACATAAAAAGCGACTGTTCAGCGACAGACAAGTCGCATCGGCTGAAAGTAGGCCAGAATGTCAGTCCATGTTGGAGCAGGTTTAGATACAGTCTAAAGCATAGATCTCAAAGTCTGTGCACAGAATTTAGCAAGGGCCTCGCACCTTCTGATGCATCAGGTAGGTGCACAATAGCATAGCCTAACCCTCTGTACTTTGGTCTATATTGATGCGGGACATAGACAGCCAGCTGATGACCAATCCATTAGTGCAATGGATGGCTGGAAGCATTTGTCTTTGCCTTTGCAATACCACAGAAGCAATGCATGGTCAATGTACAGCAATGACACACCTGTGTGAACAGCCAGGAGACCCCCCCCCCCATGTTATGTTACATAGTTACATAGTTAGTACGGTCGAAAAAAGACATATGTCCATCAAGTTCAACCAGGGAATTAAGGGGTAGGGGTGTGGCGCGATATTGGGGAAGGGATGAGATTTTATATTTCTTCATAAGCATTAATCTTATTTTGTCAATTAGGAACATTCAGCACCCACCCGCTATCAAGGCAGCTGCCTATCATGTCATGCCCTACCTGCACAGGTGTGCTGCCTACTCAAATGATCCAATTAAGGAGGCCATTTAGTCAGCAGCAGCAGAAGTCCTGTGCCTGGACGCTCCAACAGGGGCCAGACACAAGCAGAAGCAGAAGCAGCAGAAGCAGCAGCAGCACCACCTTTTGTTTTTTGGCTGCAGCAGCAGCAGCAGCAAGGCCCACAGGGCTGGCTAGCTGGCTAGCCAGCAAGCAGGTAGCAATGAAAGTAGGAATCTTTCTTTTTAACCCTGTAAGGGGGTGGTGCACTGTACCCGAAGATACTGCCATATCGGGTCAATGCATAGGGCGACGGAAGCAAGCTTCGAAATCGGCCCCCGTTCTCAAAAATCCATTTAATATATGGTCCCCAGATAGGGGACGTATCAGATATTAAACTGATAAGAACAGATACTACACTTGATCTTAGCCAAAAGGCCGAGAAGCGATAACCGTGAAAGGGGCGGGCCCAACAAGGTCCCCTTCATGGGCACTATCACTGCTTGCTGTCAGGGAGGCTGCCAGACAATTTTCCATGCACACTCTGGGCTGGGGGGCAGTCAACCACCAGTACACACAGCAGAACCTAAACCCATACCATTATTGCTAAGCAGCAAGACAGGGGCCCATTGCACTCCCACGGGGCCTTTTTAAATGCAATCCATAACCCGGATTTGCCAGGAACCCTTCTTACTCCTCCTACTTGCATGTGACACTGGGCTTAGGATCTGCATAGGAAACACACACACAAGCACACACCTACCTTTGTTGCCTGCAGATGCCTCCTTGGCTGTCCCCAAACGGTATCAAACCAACACCCACGGGAAGCTGTAAGCATAGAGGACATGCCTGCACCCCATTGGACTTACCTGTGTGGGTTAAATCCGGGTTATTTGACAACCTATGGCGGTGATGGTTCTGCTCAGGCAGAGCAGTGCTGATGCTCCTCATAAAGCTGTCGCTGCTGTGAAGGTTCTAGGTGACATCACAAATCCCTATGGTTACATACACAACAAAGCTGGGTTGTTGTTGTTTACACTCTGCAAGGCCTGTGGAAGTGAGTGACATCATAGCACTGTAGTTCTGAGGGTTCTAGATGGATGCAACAATCTCCTGTTGCTTCTATGAAGGCCATAATAGACGACATCACCAAACAGCTCCATAGTCACATACACAGCAAAGGAGAGATGTTGTTTACACCTAGTGATGTCAGTGGTATTGAGTGACATCACAGCACAGTGCTAAGGCTCCTGGGCCTGGACACAGCAGCGGCTGCAATATCTCAACGGAGAATACGTTTATATATATGTGTGTGTGTGCGCGTATATATATATATATATATATATATATATATATATATATATATTTCTCCGCCGAAATCACTTTTAAACCCATTTCCACCTTTTTTTCCCTTCTCTTCCTCTTACTTTTTTTTCACGTTTTTTTACGTTTTTCTCCTTTTCGCCTCTTTTCTGGGCGTATTATTCTTCTTTTTCTTCTTTTTTTTCGTCTAATGCATACCCCATCAGTGCAGCAATGCTTATTCAATACCGCCAGCAGATGGAGACACTGGGGGATAATTTTCTAAGGATTTATACTGATTTTTCCTGTCTGAATTTGTCGCACAGAAAGTTGCAGGCCAAATATGTGTGACATTTCTGCGACTTTAGCTTCTAGAGCATTTTTACAACATTATACATAGGTGCTGAATACATAAAAAGCGACTGTTCAGCGACAGACAAGTCGCATCGGCTGAAAGTAGGCCAGAATGTCAGTCCATGTTGGAGCAGGTTTAGATACAGTCTAAAGCATAGATCTCAAAGTCTGTGCACAGAATTTAGCAAGGGCCTCGCACCTTCTGATGCATCAGGTAGGTGCACAATAGCATAGCCTAACCCTCTGTACTTTGGTCTATATTGATGCGGGACATAGACAGCCAGCTGATGACCAATCCATTAGTGCAATGGATGGCTGGAAGCATTTGTCTTTGCCTTTGCAATACCACAGAAGCAATGCATGGTCAATGTACAGCAATGACACACCTGTGTGAACAGCCAGGAGACCCCCCCCCCCCATGTTATGTTACATAGTTACATAGTTAGTACGGTCGAAAAAAGACATATGTCCATCAAGTTCAACCAGGGAATTAAGGGGTAGGGGTGTGGCGCGATATTGGGGAAGGGATGAGATTTTATATTTCTTCATAAGCATTAATCTTATTTTGTCAATTAGGAACATTCAGCACCCACCCGCTATCAAGGCAGCTGCCTATCATGTCATGCCCTACCTGCACAGGTGTGCTGCCTACTCAAATGATCCAATTAAGGAGGCCATTTAGTCAGCAGCAGCAGAAGTCCTGTGCCTGGACGCTCCAACAGGGGCCAGACACAAGCAGAAGCAGAAGCAGCAGAAGCAGCAGCAGCACCACCTTTTGTTTTTTGGCTGCAGCAGCAGCAGCAGCAAGGCCCACAGGGCTGGCTAGCTGGCTAGCCAGCAAGCAGGTAGCAATGAAAGTAGGAATCTTTCTTTTTAACCCTGTAAGGGGGTGGTGCACTGTACCCGAAGATACTGCCATATCGGGTCAATGCATAGGGCGACGGAAGCAAGCTTCGAAATCGGCCCCCGTTCTCAAAAATCCATTTAATATATGGTCCCCAGATAGGGGACGTATCAGATATTAAACTGATAAGAACAGATTTTTTTTTTTTTTTTTTTTTTTTTTTTTTTATAAACCTTCAGGTTTAGACTAAACACCACTTAGATAACGCGTCATTTTTGACTCATGGTGAAGTCTAACTCATCATTAGGTCATTCTTTATTTGTTCAAAGCAAATTCAAAACAAATTCAAATACCATCACCATTACACCCTTACAACATGTCTCCACTTCAAAAATTTCCATATCCCCTCTGCATCTATTTCACCTAATTTCTTTTTATCACGTAAATAAACGGTGTACAACCTATCCAGAATCATTCTTAAACTTCCTTCCACAGTCACATCTTTTCTCTTAAACACATATAAATTTCTAACATCCCACAAGACTTCCTTCACAATCGCCAACAACACAAACAACACTCTTTCATTCTTTCTTCCAATCATACTAAGACCAAACATCACAACCTCATATGACAACCTATTTATCCCAGTCAACTCCTTACACAACGGACCTATCCCTCTCCATACATTCTGAGCCATGTCACAATTCCAAATCACATGCATCACACTTTCAACCCCACTACAATCTTCCCTCGGACATATTTCACTCCTTCCAATACCTCTATTCCTTTGGAACTCTCTTACTGGTAAGGCTCCATGCAAACACTGCCATCCTATCTCTCTCTGTCTATTTGATATTCCATCTGTCATTAAACTCTTCCACACCTTAGACACATCCTGGCCTCTTACCATATTAATCGGACATTCCACCTCACTTGCGGCGACATACCCAAACACATTCTTCTTACTTTCAAACAACTCCTTTCTCACACCAATCAACCTATAACTCTCCAAAAACTTTTCCACATACAAATACCAACTCGGGCACACAAACGCATAAGGCACTCTCAAATCTCTCTCCAGCCAACCTAATTTGCATAACACACGCCCACCTAAATATCTCAACATACATGCAAAATTCTTTTCTCCTCTCATCATCCTTCTAACCGCAAACACCACATTCACCCCCAAATACACATCTAGATTTGGAAATCCCATTCCACCCTTACTACCATCCTTCATCACAACTTCTCTCCTCACTCTTTCCACTTTTGTACCCCAAAAAAACACAAACAAAATTCTTTTTAACTTCCTTAAAACCATATAACTTGGCGGAAACACTATTGCCACATACAATAAAATAGGCAATATTACACTTTTCACAACCAGCACTTTCCCAACCATAGACAAATCTCTCAACCTCCAAAGACTCAATTTTTTGGACACTCTCTTCTCTACATCATCCCAACTTTCTCTCCCATCCAATCTTTCATCCATTTTAACACCTAAAACCTGAATACCACCTTCAATATTCTTCATACCCACATCCTCACTTCCTTGCATACTACCAAAACATTTATACTCACTTTTGTCCCAATTCACCTTAAACCCAGACGCTCCACAAAACAATCCAACTAGTAACTTTGCCCTTCTCATAACAGCCACAGACTCTCCCAAAATACACACATCATCCATGTAGGCCAAAACTTTGACTTCTCTCCCACCACTCCCTGGAATTTTTAACCCTCTAACACACTTATCCCGCCGCAACATCTCTAATAATGGCTCCATAGCACATATAAAAGCCATAGGGGACAACGGACAACCCTGCCTTACACCAGAACATACTTTCACCTTCTCAGACATCCAACCATTTATCAAAACCTTACTATAAACTCCATCATACAGCATCCTTACAACATTTACAAAATCACCCGGGAATCCCATTCTCACTAATACTCTAAACAAAAACCTATGTGACAGACGATCAAACGCCTTTTCAAAATCTATCGACATCACTCTAACCTCCTGTTTCCTACTCATACTATCCCATAACAAATCTCTCAACAAACACAAATTTTCATTTATTCTTCTCCCAGGCACTCCACACACTTGTTCTTCTCCAATCACCTGCTCAACCACATCTCTCATCCTATTTGTAATTATTTTAGCAAACACCTTATAATCTACATTCAACAAAGTTATCGGCCTCCAATTCCTCACATCATTCACATCACCTTTCTTATAAATCAACACAACCACTCCACTCTTCATACTTTCCACCATTCTCTCATTCCTCCACATATACCTATACACTTCCACCAAATCATCCTTCACAACATCCCAAATCCAAGCATAAAATTCAACAGGCAACCCATCCTCTCCAGGCGTTTTATTTCTTGACATACCATCCACAGTCCTCTTCACTTCCTCCTCTCCAATCTCTCTCATCAGAGTCCCATATTCACTACCATCCACCCTCTTATCAAGCACTCTCAACACTTCATCCTGCAAGTCCTCTTCACAATCTTTTACCGCATACAACTCTTCATAAAAATTTTTAACCACTCCCAACACAGCTTTACCTTTAACCAGACAGCCATCATCATCATACACTCTTACCATATCCTCTCTCTTCCCAATAACTTTTTTAAAGAAATATCTTGAACATTTCTCATCTTTCTCTAACTTATCAAGTTTTGCTTGATACATCAACTCTTTACCTTTCTCATTCAACCAATTTTTTAGATCACTCTTCACAACCTCAATCTGCTCACCCACACTCCAGCCATACTTCTTTAACTTATTGAGAAACACCAATCTTTTATTCAACCATTCATACTTCTTCTTCCTCCCAGCATTCCGCTTATATCCCTCTCTTTTAAAGAAAACTTTTGTTTGACCCTTAACCCATTCCCACCAACACAATATATCAGGAAAATCGTTCTTTTTCTTACACCAACCCCTATACTTATTAACATATCTATCATACACTCCTTCCACTTCCAACAATTTAACATTTAATTTCCATACACCCCTCCCACTCACACAATCTGCATCCAATACTAACTCACAACACACATACTCATGATCTGAATATCCTACTTTTTCTTGCATATAATTCTTACATAACACACCCTTAGACACAAAACACATATCAAGTCTGGAACTATGACTTCCACTATCAGAATAATATGTATCTAACAAAGGACACACTCCACACGCTTCAGCCACATCCTTTAACTTAAAGTCACACACCATACTTTTAAGAATATTCCCAGATACATCCACATTCCCCTCAATTTCACAGTTGAAATCCCCCACCCACACCAAAGGTATTTTACCCGGCAGAAACCTCTTAATTACCTCCAACAACCCCACCCGCTCCTCCCTCCTTACCGGCGCATACACATTTATCAACCTAAATTTAACCCCCTGCACCTTAACCTCCACCATGATACACCTCCCCTCCTCTATTACCACATAACTACAAACTTCAAACTTAAAGCTCTTAAAAAGCACCCCTACCCCATCATTCCTATTATGCCCAGACACCGACCAAACAGCAGGACCATAAGCCCATTCTCCCTTCCCCGGAATATCATTTAGCCCACATTCCTGCAAACAAATAATGTCCGCTTTTTTCCCTGCCAAGTCCTCCAAAATTACTGTCCTTCTGACTTTACTTCTAAAGACTCTAACGTTTATAGAACCGACTAAAAAAGACATACCACCATCTTAACAACCCTAAGGAAGAATTTGACAGAAAAGAAGAAAGTTATTTAGGTAGCTTTCCTCAGCGGTGTGGGAGAAGCTTCTCCCGCAGAGCACGCATCCATGTCGCTCTCAGATAGCGGTTGATACCGATTGTCCGTAGCCACCAGCGTCGACTCCATCTGTCCACCAGAAAGCTTCCTGGCCGTCTTCTTGGGGGGACGAAAAAGATCAAAGTCATCCTCTCTCTCTCTATGTCTCTCCTCACGGTCTTCACCCTCAGAAGAAGACCACTCTTCAATTTGCGGCGACTCCTCAGCCGGGGGACTGGGAGCATCCTCAATCTCCCCTTCTTCCACTTGCACCGCCATTTGCTCCTCCTCCACCACCACTTGCTCCTCCACCACCTTCACTTGCTCCTCTACCACCACAGGACTCTGTACCTCTCCAATAATAACGCTCTCTCTTGCAGGAACCACTGCAGCCGCAGCTGCAGCTGCCCTCCTCCTCTCCACCATTTCCTCTTCCATTCTCCTCTCCTCCTCCCTCCTCTTCAACACTGGACAGTTCTTGTACACATGGCCAGCTTCCCCACATAGGTCACAGGTCCTCGGGTGTGGACATGCACCCGCCTCATGCCCCGGTTGCTTACAGTTCCTGCATTTCTTACTGCCAGGGCAGGCCTCCTTCACATGTCCAAACAATAGACAATTTCTACAGAAAGATGGCTGTCCGTAGTAATAGAGATAACCTCTGAAACCAGCAATGGTAAAGTTCGCCGGAGGGTGCTTAACGCCTCCAATGCAATCTCCATCAAGCCGCAACTTCACAAAGAACTTATACGTGCCATTAAATACACCAATGCTGCTTGTCTGCTTAGTACCACCAGCAATAGACTCACAATAGATGCTCAAGAAGTTCTTAATCATAGAGACATCAACAAACGGATTGTACATGTGAATAAACAAAGTCTTTGTCCCCATTTCAAAAAGGGGATAAAAGGACACATCCCGCAAAACCTCACTTCCACTGTTCCGTTTTAAGCACTCATAAAAGTTCTGGCAGTCAGCATCATATAAGAAGGACACGTCATAAATACCTTGGCGCTTGTTCTCCTGGACACAAAAGAGGTCGCTCAAGGAAAATCCTGCCAGTCGCTCCACAATGGTATGGCCGATGTATTCAATGCTGTTTCTTAGACGATCCGTGGTTAGCACCTTGATGCGTACGGTCTTCTCCACTGCAGACATGTTGGATCCAGCCATCTTTCCAAATCTGTCGGTAACGAGTACCACAGTCTTGATCACCTACGCAGCTAGTCGCGGCGCAGTTCACTCGCACCCTCAGCGCCGACCGAGGCAATAAACCCCGATCTTAGCCAAAAGGCCGAGAAGCGATAACCGTGAAAGGGGCGGGCCCAACAAGGTCCCCTTCATGGGCACTATCACTGCTTGCTGTCAGGGAGGCTGCCAGACAATTTTCCATGCACACTCTGGGCTGGGGGGCAGTCAACCACCAGTACACACAGCAGAACCTAAACCCATACCATTATTGCTAAGCAGCAAGACAGGGGCCCATTGCACTCCCACGGGGCCTTTTTAAATGCAATCCATAACCCGGATTTGCCAGGAACCCTTCTTACTCCTCCTACTTGCATGTGACACTGGGCTTAGGATCTGCATAGGAAACACACACACAAGCACACACCTACCTTTGTTGCCTGCAGATGCCTCCTTGGCTGTCCCCAAACGGTATCAAACCAACACCCACGGGAAGCTGTAAGCATAGAGGACATGCCTGCACCCCATTGGACTTACCTGTGTGGGTTAAATCCGGGTTATTTGACAACCTATGGCGGTGATGGTTCTGCTCAGGCAGAGCAGTGCTGATGCTCCTCATAAAGCTGTCGCTGCTGTGAAGGTTCTAGGTGACATCACAAATCCCTATGGTTACATACACAACAAAGCTGGGTTGTTGTTGTTTACACTCTGCAAGGCCTGTGGAAGTGAGTGACATCATAGCACTGTAGTTCTGAGGGTTCTAGATGGATGCAACAATCTCCTGTTGCTTCTATGAAGGCCATAATAGACGACATCACCAAACAGCTCCATAGTCACATACACAGCAAAGGAGAGATGTTGTTTACACCTAGTGATGTCAGTGGTATTGAGTGACATCACAGCACAGTGCTAAGGCTCCTGGGCCTGGACACAGCAGCGGCTGCAATATCTCAACGGAGAATACGTTTATATATATGTGTGTGTGTGCGCGTATATATATATATATATATATATATATATATATATATATATATATTTCTCCGCCGAAATCACTTTTAAACCCATTTCCACCTTTTTTTCCCTTCTCTTCCTCTTACTTTTTTTTCACGTTTTTTTACGTTTTTCTCCTTTTCGCCTCTTTTCTGGGCGTATTATTCTTCTTTTTCTTCTTTTTTTTCGTCTAATGCATACCCCATCAGTGCAGCAATGCTTATTCAATACCGCCAGCAGATGGAGACACTGGGGGATAATTTTCTAAGGATTTATACTGATTTTTCCTGTCTGAATTTGTCGCACAGAAAGTTGCAGGCCAAATATGTGTGACATTTCTGCGACTTTAGCTTCTAGAGCATTTTTACAACATTATACATAGGTGCTGAATACATAAAAAGCGACTGTTCAGCGACAGACAAGTCGCATCGGCTGAAAGTAGGCCAGAATGTCAGTCCATGTTGGAGCAGGTTTAGATACAGTCTAAAGCATAGATCTCAAAGTCTGTGCACAGAATTTAGCAAGGGCCTCGCACCTTCTGATGCATCAGGTAGGTGCACAATAGCATAGCCTAACCCTCTGTACTTTGGTCTATATTGATGCGGGACATAGACAGCCAGCTGATGACCAATCCATTAGTGCAATGGATGGCTGGAAGCATTTGTCTTTGCCTTTGCAATACCACAGAAGCAATGCATGGTCAATGTACAGCAATGACACACCTGTGTGAACAGCCAGGAGACCCCCCCCCCCCATGTTATGTTACATAGTTACATAGTTAGTACGGTCGAAAAAAGACATATGTCCATCAAGTTCAACCAGGGAATTAAGGGGTAGGGGTGTGGCGCGATATTGGGGAAGGGATGAGATTTTATATTTCTTCATAAGCATTAATCTTATTTTGTCAATTAGGAACATTCAGCACCCACCCGCTATCAAGGCAGCTGCCTATCATGTCATGCCCTACCTGCACAGGTGTGCTGCCTACTCAAATGATCCAATTAAGGAGGCCATTTAGTCAGCAGCAGCAGAAGTCCTGTGCCTGGACGCTCCAACAGGGGCCAGACACAAGCAGAAGCAGAAGCAGCAGAAGCAGCAGCAGCACCACCTTTTGTTTTTTGGCTGCAGCAGCAGCAGCAGCAGCAAGGCCCACAGGGCTGGCTAGCTGGCTAGCCAGCAAGCAGGTAGCAATGAAAGTAGGAATCTTTCTTTTTAACCCTGTAAGGGGGTGGTGCACTGTACCCGAAGATACTGCCATATCGGGTCAATGCATAGGGCGACGGAAGCAAGCTTCGAAATCGGCCCCCGTTCTCAAAAATCCATTTAATATATGGTCCCCAGATAGGGGACGTATCAGATATTAAACTGATAAGAACAGATACTACACTTGATCTTAGCCAAAAGGCCGAGAAGCGATAACCGTGAAAGGGGCGGGCCCAACAAGGTCCCCTTCATGGGCACTATCACTGCTTGCTGTCAGGGAGGCTGCCAGACAATTTTCCATGCACACTCTGGGCTGGGGGGCAGTCAACCACCAGTACACACAGCAGAACCTAAACCCATACCATTATTGCTAAGCAGCAAGACAGGGGCCC
The DNA here is from genome assembly GCF_029499605.1 of Hyla sarda. Taxonomy (NCBI): domain Eukaryota; kingdom Metazoa; phylum Chordata; class Amphibia; order Anura; family Hylidae; genus Hyla; species Hyla sarda. The sequence goes on from NW_026608092.1 coordinate 30,867, forward strand.
ATTGCACTCCCACGGGGCCTTTTTAAATGCAATCCATAACCCGGATTTGCCAGGAACCCTTCTTACTCCTCCTACTTGCATGTGACACTGGGCTTAGGATCTGCATAGGAAACACACACACAAGCACACACCTACCTTTGTTGCCTGCAGATGCCTCCTTGGCTGTCCCCAAACGGTATCAAACCAACACCCACGGGAAGCTGTAAGCATAGAGGACATGCCTGCACCCCATTGGACTTACCTGTGTGGGTTAAATCCGGGTTATTTGACAACCTATGGCGGTGATGGTTCTGCTCAGGCAGAGCAGTGCTGATGCTCCTCATAAAGCTGTCGCTGCTGTGAAGGTTCTAGGTGACATCACAAATCCCTATGGTTACATACACAACAAAGCTGGGTTGTTGTTGTTTACACTCTGCAAGGCCTGTGGAAGTGAGTGACATCATAGCACTGTAGTTCTGAGGGTTCTAGATGGATGCAACAATCTCCTGTTGCTTCTATGAAGGCCATAATAGACGACATCACCAAACAGCTCCATAGTCACATACACAGCAAAGGAGAGATGTTGTTTACACCTAGTGATGTCAGTGGTATTGAGTGACATCACAGCACAGTGCTAAGGCTCCTGGGCCTGGACACAGCAGCGGCTGCAATATCTCAACGGAGAATACGTTTATATATATGTGTGTGTGTGCGCGTATATATATATATATATATATATATATATATATATATATATATATATATTTCTCCGCCGAAATCACTTTTAAACCCATTTCCACCTTTTTTTCCCTTCTCTTCCTCTTACTTTTTTTTCACGTTTTTTTACGTTTTTCTCCTTTTCGCCTCTTTTCTGGGCGTATTATTCTTCTTTTTCTTCTTTTTTTTCGTCTAATGCATACCCCATCAGTGCAGCAATGCTTATTCAATACCGCCAGCAGATGGAGACACTGGGGGATAATTTTCTAAGGATTTATACTGATTTTTCCTGTCTGAATTTGTCGCACAGAAAGTTGCAGGCCAAATATGTGTGACATTTCTGCGACTTTAGCTTCTAGAGCATTTTTACAACATTATACATAGGTGCTGAATACATAAAAAGCGACTGTTCAGCGACAGACAAGTCGCATCGGCTGAAAGTAGGCCAGAATGTCAGTCCATGTTGGAGCAGGTTTAGATACAGTCTAAAGCATAGATCTCAAAGTCTGTGCACAGAATTTAGCAAGGGCCTCGCACCTTCTGATGCATCAGGTAGGTGCACAATAGCATAGCCTAACCCTCTGTACTTTGGTCTATATTGATGCGGGACATAGACAGCCAGCTGATGACCAATCCATTAGTGCAATGGATGGCTGGAAGCATTTGTCTTTGCCTTTGCAATACCACAGAAGCAATGCATGGTCAATGTACAGCAATGACACACCTGTGTGAACAGCCAGGAGACCCCCCCCCCCATGTTATGTTACATAGTTACATAGTTAGTACGGTCGAAAAAAGACATATGTCCATCAAGTTCAACCAGGGAATTAAGGGGTAGGGGTGTGGCGCGATATTGGGGAAGGGATGAGATTTTATATTTCTTCATAAGCATTAATCTTATTTTGTCAATTAGGAACATTCAGCACCCACCCGCTATCAAGGCAGCTGCCTATCATGTCATGCCCTACCTGCACAGGTGTGCTGCCTACTCAAATGATCCAATTAAGGAGGCCATTTAGTCAGCAGCAGCAGAAGTCCTGTGCCTGGACGCTCCAACAGGGGCCAGACACAAGCAGAAGCAGAAGCAGCAGAAGCAGCAGCAGCACCACCTTTTGTTTTTTGGCTGCAGCAGCAGCAGCAGCAAGGCCCACAGGGCTGGCTAGCTGGCTAGCCAGCAAGCAGGTAGCAATGAAAGTAGGAATCTTTCTTTTTAACCCTGTAAGGGGGTGGTGCACTGTACCCGAAGATACTGCCATATCGGGTCAATGCATAGGGCGACGGAAGCAAGCTTCGAAATCGGCCCCCGTTCTCAAAAATCCATTTAATATATGGTCCCCAGATAGGGGACGTATCAGATATTAAACTGATAAGAACAGATACTACACTTGATCTTAGCCAAAAGGCCGAGAAGCGATAACCGTGAAAGGGGCGGGCCCAACAAGGTCCCCTTCATGGGCACTATCACTGCTTGCTGTCAGGGAGGCTGCCAGACAATTTTCCATGCACACTCTGGGCTGGGGGGCAGTCAACCACCAGTACACACAGCAGAACCTAAACCCATACCATTATTGCTAAGCAGCAAGACAGGGGCCCATTGCACTCCCACGGGGCCTTTTTAAATGCAATCCATAACCCGGATTTGCCAGGAACCCTTCTTACTCCTCCTACTTGCATGTGACACTGGGCTTAGGATCTGCATAGGAAACACACACACAAGCACACACCTACCTTTGTTGCCTGCAGATGCCTCCTTGGCTGTCCCCAAACGGTATCAAACCAACACCCACGGGAAGCTGTAAGCATAGAGGACATGCCTGCACCCCATTGGACTTACCTGTGTGGGTTAAATCCGGGTTATTTGACAACCTATGGCGGTGATGGTTCTGCTCAGGCAGAGCAGTGCTGATGCTCCTCATAAAGCTGTCGCTGCTGTGAAGGTTCTAGGTGACATCACAAATCCCTATGGTTACATACACAACAAAGCTGGGTTGTTGTTGTTTACACTCTGCAAGGCCTGTGGAAGTGAGTGACATCATAGCACTGTAGTTCTGAGGGTTCTAGATGGATGCAACAATCTCCTGTTGCTTCTATGAAGGCCATAATAGACGACATCACCAAACAGCTCCATAGTCACATACACAGCAAAGGAGAGATGTTGTTTACACCTAGTGATGTCAGTGGTATTGAGTGACATCACAGCACAGTGCTAAGGCTCCTGGGCCTGGACACAGCAGCGGCTGCAATATCTCAACGGAGAATACGTTTATATATATGTGTGTGTGTGCGCGTATATATATATATATATATATATATATATATATATATATATATATTTCTCCGCCGAAATCACTTTTAAACCCATTTCCACCTTTTTTTCCCTTCTCTTCCTCTTACTTTTTTTTCACGTTTTTTTACGTTTTTCTCCTTTTCGCCTCTTTTCTGGGCGTATTATTCTTCTTTTTCTTCTTTTTTTTCGTCTAATGCATACCCCATCAGTGCAGCAATGCTTATTCAATACCGCCAGCAGATGGAGACACTGGGGGATAATTTTCTAAGGATTTATACTGATTTTTCCTGTCTGAATTTGTCGCACAGAAAGTTGCAGGCCAAATATGTGTGACATTTCTGCGACTTTAGCTTCTAGAGCATTTTTACAACATTATACATAGGTGCTGAATACATAAAAAGCGACTGTTCAGCGACAGACAAGTCGCATCGGCTGAAAGTAGGCCAGAATGTCAGTCCATGTTGGAGCAGGTTTAGATACAGTCTAAAGCATAGATCTCAAAGTCTGTGCACAGAATTTAGCAAGGGCCTCGCACCTTCTGATGCATCAGGTAGGTGCACAATAGCATAGCCTAACCCTCTGTACTTTGGTCTATATTGATGCGGGACATAGACAGCCAGCTGATGACCAATCCATTAGTGCAATGGATGGCTGGAAGCATTTGTCTTTGCCTTTGCAATACCACAGAAGCAATGCATGGTCAATGTACAGCAATGACACACCTGTGTGAACAGCCAGGAGACCCCCCCCCCCATGTTATGTTACATAGTTACATAGTTAGTACGGTCGAAAAAAGACATATGTCCATCAAGTTCAACCAGGGAATTAAGGGGTAGGGGTGTGGCGCGATATTGGGGAAGGGATGAGATTTTATATTTCTTCATAAGCATTAATCTTATTTTGTCAATTAGGAACATTCAGCACCCACCCGCTATCAAGGCAGCTGCCTATCATGTCATGCCCTACCTGCACAGGTGTGCTGCCTACTCAAATGATCCAATTAAGGAGGCCATTTAGTCAGCAGCAGCAGAAGTCCTGTGCCTGGACGCTCCAACAGGGGCCAGACACAAGCAGAAGCAGAAGCAGCAGAAGCAGCAGCAGCACCACCTTTTGTTTTTTGGCTGCAGCAGCAGCAGCAGCAGCAAGGCCCACAGGGCTGGCTAGCTGGCTAGCCAGCAAGCAGGTAGCAATGAAAGTAGGAATCTTTCTTTTTAACCCTGTAAGGGGGTGGTGCACTGTACCCGAAGATACTGCCATATCGGGTCAATGCATAGGGCAACGGAAGCAAGCTTCGAAATCGGCCCCCGTTCTCAAAAATCCATTTAATATATGGTCCCCAGATAGGGGACGTATCAGATATTAAACTGATAAGAACAGATTTTTTTTTTTTTTTATCTAAAGCCGAGGAACGTGCTTTCGATTCACCCAAAGTGCAAGAAAAAGTGCAAACGTGTTACACTAAAAAAACGTGCACAAAGGATGCGGTCTATCGCAAGCCCTTCTCCGATAGGAGAGAGGCCCCCCAACAAACCTTACCCTTCGCCTCCGGACCAAAAGGTACCTGCGAGGTTCCAGGTTCGATGTCCCTTTTCGCCGAAGCTACTAGGGGACCACAAATGCTCCCGGCATCCCCCTTGGCGTTAGCCAAGGTATCTGCCCGCAGAGCCGATTACGGTAGGTACCCTGCCAAAGCAGGAGTACCCGGGGTGTTTGCAGGGAGGTGCGGAACCTAATGGCCACACACACCTCCCCTAGACCGCCAGGAGGGACACCCAGAAGGGCTACCGCATCCTGACCAATCCTGTGAACACACAACACGCAAAAAGTGACACAGTGAGACAAAAAAGAAATAAATAAGTGAATGTGTGCAGATATACTGCCCGGACATCCGGCCGGATCTATAAAAATTTCTCTGATCCTAGCCAGAAGGCCGGGAATCAAGAGGTGAGTGCCACAAGGTGAAGAGATTATGGTGCCCGTGCTTCAACTCAGTGAGCCTATCCTCCCAGTGAGTTTCGGCACCTCGGGGTCACCACTCCCCGAGGCACAAAAGTACCTCGGCTCTAGACCCTCTCAGCCTCATGGCGAGACCCGGAGGGAACAGGTCACATCGGGGCAGCCGTCGAGCTGATTCCTCAGAACCAGCCCCGGAAAGCCCTGGTACACCTGCATCCTCCATGCAGCACCCATCCCCACCAGCCCCATACCGGCGTTACTGTCCACCGGCATGAAAAACTGATAAGAACAGATACTACACTTGATCTTAGCCAAAAGGCCGAGAAGCGATAACCGTGAAAGGGGCGGGCCCAACAAGGTCCCCTTCATGGGCACTATCACTGCTTGCTGTCAGGGAGGCTGCCAGACAATTTTCCATGCACACTCTGGGCTGGGGGGCAGTCAACCACCAGTACACACAGCAGAACCTAAACCCATACCATTATTGCTAAGCAGCAAGACAGGGGCCCATTGCACTCCCACGGGGCCTTTTTAAATGCAATCCATAACCCGGATTTGCCAGGAACCCTTCTTACTCCTCCTACTTGCATGTGACACTGGGCTTAGGATCTGCATAGGAAACACACACACAAGCACACACCTACCTTTGTTGCCTGCAGATGCCTCCTTGGCTGTCCCCAAACGGTATCAAACCAACACCCACGGGAAGCTGTAAGCATAGAGGACATGCCTGCACCCCATTGGACTTACCTGTGTGGGTTAAATCCGGGTTATTTGACAACCTATGGCGGTGATGGTTCTGCTCAGGCAGAGCAGTGCTGATGCTCCTCATAAAGCTGTCGCTGCTGTGAAGGTTCTAGGTGACATCACAAATCCCTATGGTTACATACACAACAAAGCTGGGTTGTTGTTGTTTACACTCTGCAAGGCCTGTGGAAGTGAGTGACATCATAGCACTGTAGTTCTGAGGGTTCTAGATGGATGCAACAATCTCCTGTTGCTTCTATGAAGGCCATAATAGACGACATCACCAAACAGCTCCATAGTCACATACACAGCAAAGGAGAGATGTTGTTTACACCTAGTGATGTCAGTGGTATTGAGTGACATCACAGCACAGTGCTAAGGCTCCTGGGCCTGGACACAGCAGCGGCTGCAATATCTCAACGGAGAATACGTTTATATATATGTGTGTGTGTGCGCGTATATATATATATATATATATATATATATATATATATATATATATATATATATATTTCTCCGCCGAAATCACTTTTAAACCCATTTCCACCTTTTTTTCCCTTCTCTTCCTCTTACTTTTTTTTCACGTTTTTTTACGTTTTTCTCCTTTTCGCCTCTTTTCTGGGCGTATTATTCTTCTTTTTCTTCTTTTTTTTCGTCTAATGCATACCCCATCAGTGCAGCAATGCTTATTCAATACCGCCAGCAGATGGAGACACTGGGGGATAATTTTCTAAGGATTTATACTGATTTTTCCTGTCTGAATTTGTCGCACAGAAAGTTGCAGGCCAAATATGTGTGACATTTCTGCGACTTTAGCTTCTAGAGCATTTTTACAACATTATACATAGGTGCTGAATACATAAAAAGCGACTGTTCAGCGACAGACAAGTCGCATCGGCTGAAAGTAGGCCAGAATGTCAGTCCATGTTGGAGCAGGTTTAGATACAGTCTAAAGCATAGATCTCAAAGTCTGTGCACAGAATTTAGCAAGGGCCTCGCACCTTCTGATGCATCAGGTAGGTGCACAATAGCATAGCCTAACCCTCTGTACTTTGGTCTATATTGATGCGGGACATAGACAGCCAGCTGATGACCAATCCATTAGTGCAATGGATGGCTGGAAGCATTTGTCTTTGCCTTTGCAATACCACAGAAGCAATGCATGGTCAATGTACAGTAATGACACACCTGTGTGAACAGCCAGGAGACCCCCCCCCCCATGTTATGTTACATAGTTACATAGTTAGTACGGTCGAAAAAAGACATATGTCCATCAAGTTCAACCAGGGAATTAAGGGGTAGGGGTGTGGCGCGATATTGGGGAAGGGATGAGATTTTATATTTCTTCATAAGCATTAATCTTATTTTGTCAATTAGGAACATTCAGCACCCACCCGCTATCAAGGCAGCTGCCTATCATGTCATGCCCTACCTGCACAGGTGTGCTGCCTACTCAAATGATCCAATTAAGGAGGCCATTTAGTCAGCAGCAGCAGAAGTCCTGTGCCTGGACGCTCCAACAGGGGCCAGACACAAGCAGAAGCAGAAGCAGCAGAAGCAGCAGCAGCACCACCTTTTGTTTTTTGGCTGCAGCAGCAGCAGCAGCAAGGCCCACAGGGCTGGCTAGCTGGCTAGCCAGCAAGCAGGTAGCAATGAAAGTAGGAATCTTTCTTTTTAACCCTGTAAGGGGGTGGTGCACTGTACCCGAAGATACTGCCATATCGGGTCAATGCATAGGGCGACGGAAGCAAGCTTCGAAATCGGCCCCCGTTCTCAAAAATCCATTTAATATATGGTCCCCAGATAGGGGACGTATCAGATATTAAACTGATAAGAACAGATACTACACTTGATCTTAGCCAAAAGGCCGAGAAGCGATAACCGTGAAAGGGGCGGGCCCAACAAGGTCCCCTTCATGGGCACTATCACTGCTTGCTGTCAGGGAGGCTGCCAGACAATTTTCCATGCACACTCTGGGCTGGGGGGCAGTCAACCACCAGTACACACAGCAGAACCTAAACCCATACCATTATTGCTAAGCAGCAAGACAGGGGCCCATTGCACTCCCACGGGGCCTTTTTAAATGCAATCCATAACCCGGATTTGCCAGGAACCCTTCTTACTCCTCCTACTTGCATGTGACACTGGGCTTAGGATCTGCATAGGAAACACACACACAAGCACACACCTACCTTTGTTGCCTGCAGATGCCTCCTTGGCTGTCCCCAAACGGTATCAAACCAACACCCACGGGAAGCTGTAAGCATAGAGGACATGCCTGCACCCCATTGGACTTACCTGTGTGGGTTAAATCCGGGTTATTTGACAACCTATGGCGGTGATGGTTCTGCTCAGGCAGAGCAGTGCTGATGCTCCTCATAAAGCTGTCGCTGCTGTGAAGGTTCTAGGTGACATCACAAATCCCTATGGTTACATACACAACAAAGCTGGGTTGTTGTTGTTTACACTCTGCAAGGCCTGTGGAAGTGAGTGACATCATAGCACTGTAGTTCTGAGGGTTCTAGATGGATGCAACAATCTCCTGTTGCTTCTATGAAGGCCATAATAGACGACATCACCAAACAGCTCCATAGTCACATACACAGCAAAGGAGAGATGTTGTTTACACCTAGTGATGTCAGTGGTATTGAGTGACATCACAGCACAGTGCTAAGGCTCCTGGGCCTGGACACAGCAGCGGCTGCAATATCTCAACGGAGAATACGTTTATATATATGTGTGTGTGTGCGCGTATATATATATATATATATATATATATATATATATATATATATATTTCTCCGCCGAAATCACTTTTAAACCCATTTCCACCTTTTTTTCCCTTCTCTTCCTCTTACTTTTTTTTCACGTTTTTTTACGTTTTTCTCCTTTTCGCCTCTTTTCTGGGCGTATTATTCTTCTTTTTCTTCTTTTTTTTCGTCTAATGCATACCCCATCAGTGCAGCAATGCTTATTCAATACCGCCAGCAGATGGAGACACTGGGGGATAATTTTCTAAGGATTTATACTGATTTTTCCTGTCTGAATTTGTCGCACAGAAAGTTGCAGGCCAAATATGTGTGACATTTCTGCGACTTTAGCTTCTAGAGCATTTTTACAACATTATACATAGGTGCTGAATACATAAAAAGCGACTGTTCAGCGACAGACAAGTCGCATCGGCTGAAAGTAGGCCAGAATGTCAGTCCATGTTGGAGCAGGTTTAGATACAGTCTAAAGCATAGATCTCAAAGTCTGTGCACAGAATTTAGCAAGGGCCTCGCACCTTCTGATGCATCAGGTAGGTGCACAATAGCATAGCCTAACCCTCTGTACTTTGGTCTATATTGATGCGGGACATAGACAGCCAGCTGATGACCAATCCATTAGTGCAATGGATGGCTGGAAGCATTTGTCTTTGCCTTTGCAATACCACAGAAGCAATGCATGGTCAATGTACAGCAATGACACACCTGTGTGAACAGCCAGGAGACCCCCCCCCCCATGTTATGTTACATAGTTACATAGTTAGTACGGTCGAAAAAAGACATATGTCCATCAAGTTCAACCAGGGAATTAAGGGGTAGGGGTGTGGCGCGATATTGGGGAAGGGATGAGATTTTATATTTCTTCATAAGCATTAATCTTATTTTGTCAATTAGGAACATTCAGCACCCACCCGCTATCAAGGCAGCTGCCTATCATGTCATGCCCTACCTGCACAGGTGTGCTGCCTACTCAAATGATCCAATTAAGGAGGCCATTTAGTCAGCAGCAGCAGAAGTCCTGTGCCTGGACGCTCCAACAGGGGCCAGACACAAGCAGAAGCAGAAGCAGCAGAAGCAGCAGCAGCACCACCTTTTGTTTTTTGGCTGCAGCAGCAGCAGCAGCAAGGCCCACAGGGCTGGCTAGCTGGCTAGCCAGCAAGCAGGTAGCAATGAAAGTAGGAATCTTTCTTTTTAACCCTGTAAGGGGGTGGTGCACTGTACCCGAAGATACTGCCATATCGGGTCAATGCATAGGGCGACGGAAGCAAGCTTCGAAATCGGCCCCCGTTCTCAAAAATCCATTTAATATATGGTCCCCAGATAGGGGACGTATCAGATATTAAACTGATAAGAACAGATACTACACTTGATCTTAGCCAAAAGGCCGAGAAGCGATAACCGTGAAAGGGGCGGGCCCAACAAGGTCCCCTTCATGGGCACTATCACTGCTTGCTGTCAGGGAGGCTGCCAGACAATTTTCCATGCACACTCTGGGCTGGGGGGCAGTCAACCACCAGTACACACAGCAGAACCTAAACCCATACCATTATTGCTAAGCAGCAAGACAGGGGCCCATTGCACTCCCACGGGGCCTTTTTAAATGCAATCCATAACCCGGATTTGCCAGGAACCCTTCTTACTCCTCCTACTTGCATGTGACACTGGGCTTAGGATCTGCATAGGAAACACACACACAAGCACACACCTACCTTTGTTGCCTGCAGATGCCTCCTTGGCTGTCCCCAAACGGTATCAAACCAACACCCACGGGAAGCTGTAAGCATAGAGGACATGCCTGCACCCCATTGGACTTACCTGTGTGGGTTAAATCCGGGTTATTTGACAACCTATGGCGGTGATGGTTCTGCTCAGGCAGAGCAGTGCTGATGCTCCTCATAAAGCTGTCGCTGCTGTGAAGGTTCTAGGTGACATCACAAATCCCTATGGTTACATACACAACAAAGCTGGGTTGTTGTTGTTTACACTCTGCAAGGCCTGTGGAAGTGAGTGACATCATAGCACTGTAGTTCTGAGGGTTCTAGATGGATGCAACAATCTCCTGTTGCTTCTATGAAGGCCATAATAGACGACATCACCAAACAGCTCCATAGTCACATACACAGCAAAGGAGAGATGTTGTTTACACCTAGTGATGTCAGTGGTATTGAGTGACATCACAGCACAGTGCTAAGGCTCCTGGGCCTGGACACAGCAGCGGCTGCAATATCTCAACGGAGAATACGTTTATATATATGTGTGTGTGTGCGCGTATATATATATATATATATATATATATATATATATATTTCTCCGCCGAAATCACTTTTAAACCCATTTCCACCTTTTTTTCCCTTCTCTTCCTCTTACTTTTTTTTCACGTTTTTTTACGTTTTTCTCCTTTTCGCCTCTTTTCTGGGCGTATTATTCTTCTTTTTCTTCTTTTTTTTCGTCTAATGCATACCCCATCAGTGCAGCAATGCTTATTCAATACCGCCAGCAGATGGAGACACTGGGGGATAATTTTCTAAGGATTTATACTGATTTTTCCTGTCTGAATTTGTCGCACAGAAAGTTGCAGGCCAAATATGTGTGACATTTCTGCGACTTTAGCTTCTAGAGCATTTTTACAACATTATACATAGGTGCTGAATACATAAAAAGCGACTGTTCAGCGACAGACAAGTCGCATCGGCTGAAAGTAGGCCAGAATGTCAGTCCATGTTGGAGCAGGTTTAGATACAGTCTAAAGCATAGATCTCAAAGTCTGTGCACAGAATTTAGCAAGGGCCTCGCACCTTCTGATGCATCAGGTAGGTGCACAATAGCATAGCCTAACCCTCTGTACTTTGGTCTATATTGATGCGGGACATAGACAGCCAGCTGATGACCAATCCATTAGTGCAATGGATGGCTGGAAGCATTTGTCTTTGCCTTTGCAATACCACAGAAGCAATGCATGGTCAATGTACAGCAATGACACACCTGTGTGAACAGCCAGGAGACCCCCCCCCCCCATGTTATGTTACATAGTTACATAGTTAGTACGGTCGAAAAAAGACATATGTCCATCAAGTTCAACCAGGGAATTAAGGGGTAGGGGTGTGGCGCGATATTGGGGAAGGGATGAGATTTTATATTTCTTCATAAGCATTAATCTTATTTTGTCAATTAGGAACATTCAGCACCCACCCGCTATCAAGGCAGCTGCCTATCATGTCATGCCCTACCTGCACAGGTGTGCTGCCTACTCAAATGATCCAATTAAGGAGGCCATTTAGTCAGCAGCAGCAGAAGTCCTGTGCCTGGACGCTCCAACAGGGGCCAGACACAAGCAGAAGCAGAAGCAGCAGAAGCAGCAGCAGCACCACCTTTTGTTTTTTGGCTGCAGCAGCAGCAGCAGCAAGGCCCACAGGGCTGGCTAGCTGGCTAGCCAGCAAGCAGGTAGCAATGAAAGTAGGAATCTTTCTTTTTAACCCTGTAAGGGGGTGGTGCACTGTACCCGAAGATACTGCCATATCGGGTCAATGCATAGGGCGACGGAAGCAAGCTTCGAAATCGGCCCCCGTTCTCAAAAATCCATTTAATATATGGTCCCCAGATAGGGGACGTATCAGATATTAAACTGATAAGAACAGATACTACACTTGATCTTAGCCAAAAGGCCGAGAAGCGATAACCGTGAAAGGGGCGGGCCCAACAAGGTCCCCTTCATGGGCACTATCACTGCTTGCTGTCAGGGAGGCTGCCAGACAATTTTCCATGCACACTCTGGGCTGGGGGGCAGTCAACCACCAGTACACACAGCAGAACCTAAACCCATACCATTATTGCTAAGCAGCAAGACAGGGGCCCATTGCACTCCCACGGGGCCTTTTTAAATGCAATCCATAACCCGGATTTGCCAGGAACCCTTCTTACTCCTCCTACTTGCATGTGACACTGGGCTTAGGATCTGCATAGGAAACACACACACAAGCACACACCTACCTTTGTTGCCTGCAGATGCCTCCTTGGCTGTCCCCAAACGGTATCAAACCAACACCCACGGGAAGCTGTAAGCATAGAGGACATGCCTGCACCCCATTGGACTTACCTGTGTGGGTTAAATCCGGGTTATTTGACAACCTATGGCGGTGATGGTTCTGCTCAGGCAGAGCAGTGCTGATGCTCCTCATAAAGCTGTCGCTGCTGTGAAGGTTCTAGGTGACATCACAAATCCCTATGGTTACATACACAACAAAGCTGGGTTGTTGTTGTTTACACTCTGCAAGGCCTGTGGAAGTGAGTGACATCATAGCACTGTAGTTCTGAGGGTTCTAGATGGATGCAACAATCTCCTGTTGCTTCTATGAAGGCCATAATAGACGACATCACCAAACAGCTCCATAGTCACATATACAGCAAAGGAGAGATGTTGTTTACACCTAGTGATGTCAGTGGTATTGAGTGACATCACAGCACAGTGCTAAGGCTCCTGGGCCTGGACACAGCAGCGGCTGCAATATCTCAACGGAGAATACGTTTATATATATGTGTGTGTGTGCGCGTATATATATATATATATATATATATATATATATATATATATATTTCTCCGCCGAAATCACTTTTAAACCCATTTCCACCTTTTTTTCCCTTCTCTTCCTCTTACTTTTTTTCACGTTTTTTTACGTTTTTCTCCTTTTCGCCTCTTTTCTGGGCGTATTATTCTTCTTTTTCTTCTTTTTTTTCGTCTAATGCATACCCCATCAGTGCAGCAATGCTTATTCAATACCGCCAGCAGATGGAGACACTGGGGGATAATTTTCTAAGGATTTATACTGATTTTTCCTGTCTGAATTTGTCGCACAGAAAGTTGCAGGCCAAATATGTGTGACATTTCTGCGACTTTAGCTTCTAGAGCATTTTTACAACATTATACATAGGTGCTGAATACATAAAAAGCGACTGTTCAGCGACAGACAAGTCGCATCGGCTGAAAGTAGGCCAGAATGTCAGTCCATGTTGGAGCAGGTTTAGATACAGTCTAAAGCATAGATCTCAAAGTCTGTGCACAGAATTTAGCAAGGGCCTCGCACCTTCTGATGCATCAGGTAGGTGCACAATAGCATAGCCTAACCCTCTGTACTTTGGTCTATATTGATGCGGGACATAGACAGCCAGCTGATGACCAATCCATTAGTGCAATGGATGGCTGGAAGCATTTGTCTTTGCCTTTGCAATACCACAGAAGCAATGCATGGTCAATGTACAGCAATGACACACCTGTGTGAACAGCCAGGAGACCCCCCCCCCCATGTTATGTTACATAGTTACATAGTTAGTACGGTCGAAAAAAGACATATGTCCATCAAGTTCAACCAGGGAATTAACGGGTAGGGGTGTGGCGCGATATTGGGGAAGGGATGAGATTTTATATTTCTTCATAAGCATTAATCTTATTTTGTCAATTAGGAACATTCAGCACCCACCCGCTATCAAGGCAGCTGCCTATCATGTCATGCCCTACCTGCACAGGTGTGCTGCCTACTCAAATGATCCAATTAAGGAGGCCATTTAGTCAGCAGCAGCAGAAGTCCTGTGCCTGGACGCTCCAACAGGGGCCAGACACAAGCAGAAGCAGAAGCAGCAGAAGCAGCAGCAGCACCACCTTTTGTTTTTTGGCTGCAGCAGCAGCAGCAGCAAGGCCCACAGGGCTGGCTAGCTGGCTAGCCAGCAAGCAGGTAGCAATGAAAGTAGGAATCTTTCTTTTTAACCCTGTAAGGGGGTGGTGCACTGTACCCGAAGATACTGCCATATCGGGTCAATGCATAGGGCGACGGAAGCAAGCTTCGAAATCGGCCCCCGTTCTCAAAAATCCATTTAATATATGGTCCCCAGATAGGGGACGTATCAGATATTAAACTGATAAGAACAGATACTACACTTGATCTTAGCCAAAAGGCCGAGAAGCGATAACCGTGAAAGGGGCGGGCCCAACAAGGTCCCCTTCATGGGCACTATCACTGCTTGCTGTCAGGGAGGCTGCCAGACAATTTTCCATGCACACTCTGGGCTGGGGGGCAGTCAACCACCAGTACACACAGCAGAACCTAAACCCATACCATTATTGCTAAGCAGCAAGACAGGGGCCCATTGCACTCCCACGGGGCCTTTTTATTTTTTTTTTTTTTTAAACTTTATTTATAAATTTTCATATAACAAGAACAACAACAAGGTCCTCAATGTATGATGTATAAAACAAGGAATGAGAGACCACCAAAACAGTCATAATCATAATACACATATCATAATACACAAATCAGAGTGAGATACATCGTGCATATACGATTAGCTAATCCACGACCCTAATTGAGGTCGAACATCTGTCCGTCCACTGGGACAGAGTAGCTATACGGCTATTAGAAGCCCCACACCTCCTCGCTATCAATCCCTCCAACACGAGGTTACTATGCACCTCCGCCAGAATGGCAGGAAGACCCGGCACCTCAGTCGACTTCCACCTCCGAGCAATGTGAACCCTCACAACTGTCAGAATATGATATAAAACGATCATATAATGCGGGGGAACTTGTTCTAGGGACAGAAATAGTAGTGCACTCTCTGGGCCCCATGGGAAGGGGCACTCCACTAGGTTGTCCAATAACTTCTTAATTTCGGCCCAAAGAGGTGCAATTAACGGGCAAGTCCACCACACGTGTAGTAAGGTACCACTTTCTCGGTTACATCGCCAACATACTGAGGAGGTGGTAGGGTATATTTTAGCCAGACGAACCGGCGTGTAGTACCATCGGTATAGGAGCTTCCTAGAAGCTTCGAAATGATTGACACATTTAGAATATTTTTTGTGCAAGTCAAAGACAAAGCTCCACTGCTCAGCCGTGAATCTGCGTGCCAGGTCTTCCTCCCATCTGGACTTAAACGTACTTTCCACTTCCCCCTCTTCCTCAGTCAAAGCTACATAAGCAAGGGAGATACCCCTAGTAGAGGAGTCCCTACACAAAAAATGACGTTCATACGCAGTACGAGGCCGAGAGCTATCCCAAGTGAGGGATCTCAAAAAATGTCTAAGCCTCAAATATTTGTAAAAGTCTTTCTTCGATATAGAAAATATGCGTAGAATATCAGTGAAAGGCATTAACCCATCAGCATCGCTAATCAATGCCACCGTGAGGATGCCCGCCTCTATCCAGGGCTTAAAATCTATATCTAGAATATAGTCTCCTATAGCGGCTAAAGGGATATCCTTCACTCTAGGTGGACAAAGACTTTTAATTCGCGCCACCTTACTCCACAACCTGATAGCAGCCGCAATAGTAGAGAAAGGAGAAGAGGGAGCAAAGGTAGGATTAAAGCGCAATGCCCAAAGAAAGTTATTAAAATTAGAGACATTGAGGACAGCAGCTTCAATATCTACCCACAGGGGGGGAGCGTCCTGCCACCACCATTTTTTAAGCTGATCGAGTAGAACAGCGTGATAGTACATTTTAAGGTTCGGCACCCCCATACCCCCCTCATGTACAGGGCGATACAGTATATTCGCACTAACCCTAGGATGCTTACCATCCCAAATAAATCGTAAGAGCATTTTCTGTAGTTGTGAGATGAAGGAGGCAGGTACTATCATCGGCAGGCATCTAAAAAAATATAAAATTTTAGGGAGCAGCATCATCTTAGCAGTGGCAACACGTCCCGCCCAAGAGACAGGGAGCTTGGAGAAGTGATCAATTTCTTTAGTAAGCAGGGACCTCATAACAGCAAAATTAGAAACAATTGTTTTATCAGGTAACGCAGTAAGGACTATGCCTAGGTAAGGAATTTGGTCAGTGACCCATTGGAAGGGATATTTAGCTTGTAGTACTCGCTGTTGCTCAGTGGGTATCTGCAATGGTAAGATACACGACTTTGTGGGGTTAATCTTATAAAAGCTAACTCGACTAAAGGCATCAATAATATCCATAACTGGACCTAAAGAGCTCAGGGGGTTGGAGAGACTAATGATAACATCGTCGGCGAACAAGCCAATCCTGTGGTCTACTTTACCTATTTGAATGCCCGCAATGTTTGGGGAGTCCCTGATGGATTGAGCAAGCGGCTCCATAACTAAGGTAAATATAAGGGGGGATAGTGGGCACCCCTGTCTGGTCCCATTGCTAAGTGAGAAACTATTAGAGAGGGTACCCATCGTGTAGATTCTAGCAGATGGGAGCGTATATAGTGCCATAATGGCGGATTCCAAAGAGAGGGGAAAACCAAACTTACGCAGCACACTCCGCAAATATCCCCAGTGCACTCGATCGAACGCCTTCTCCGCATCAAGGGATAGCAAGAGAGAAGGCGTCCGATCAGAATGCGCTTTTGTGATGATGTCGAGAAAGCGTCTCGTACCATCCACCGTTTGACGACCCTTAACGAAGCCAACCTGGTCCCTGTGAATTAGGTCCGGCAGAACCCTATTTAACCTGGCAGCAAGAGCCAGAGCATACAATTTAATATCACTATTTAGGAGAGAGATTGGTCTGTAATTTAGGGTAGAGTCCAATGGCTTACCAGGTTTAGGTATGGTAATGACCAGAGCATCCAACATCTCCTTAGGGGGCACACCGTTCTCCTTAATACGGTTAAAGGCTCTGGTCAAAAAAGGAGCTACAGAGGGGCCAAATCGCTTATAAAATTCATTTGTAATACCATCAGGGCCAGGTGACTTCGAGGGTTTGAGGGAACGCACACATTCAAGAATTTCTTCTGTGGAGAAGGGAGAGCAAAGATCAGATGCTTGGTCCGCAGACAGAGAGGGGAGGGACATAGAGGACAGAAAAGAAGAGATAACTGCTTCATCAGGCTGTGGGGTAGCAATGTCATGTTGAAGATTGTACAATTTACTATAAAAATCTGCAAAACAATTGGCTATACTTTGAGGGTCAGTGACTATAGAACCATCAGATTTAGTAAGGAAGGGGATTCTCCCCTTATCCTGACGTTTTTTAAGTTGTTTAGCCAGTATAGAGCCAGATCTATTACCCTGCCAATACCATGTCATTTTAAGCCTTCTCAGTGCTATCTCATAGCTATGTAAGGAGAGGGAGTGTAGGGTAGCACCAACCTGAGAAATTTCTCCTACTAGTGATGGAGAGTACGAGATCTTATTACGCCTATGTAATTCCGCAAGGCGCTGTTGGAGTTCTAGTGTTTTGGTCTGGCGGAGCTTCCTGTCATAGGCAGTTTGGCTAATAAAGTGGCCCCTAATTGTAGCCTTAAACGCACACCAAAGCACGGGGTCTGTGACATCGCCAGTATCATTAATGCGGAAGTAGGCATCAACCGCCAACTTGGTCGCTTCAGAGTATTCAGGATTATGGAGTATTAGTGGGTTAAGTCTCCAAAGATAGGTCGGGCGAGCGCTATGCGATTCTTTAATGGTTACACTTATGGGGGAATGGTCCGACCATTCTATGGGCATAATTCGGGCCTCTGAAACCAATGATAGGAGAGAGTGGGAGGTAAGGGCGTAATCTATTCTGGTGTATATCTTATGTACATGAGAAAAGAAGGTGAAGTCCCTTTCCGTGGGGTGGGATATACGCCAAACATCATATAGGTCATTTTGGGACACACTAGTGAAGAAACCTGTGGGTTCTTTTTTCAAACTGGGCGAAGTAGAATCTACACTAGGCCACATGGTCATATTAAAATCTCCTAGCAGTAGGCAGTGTCCCTTTCTCAAGGACTCCAATTTGCGCAAGAATGCCCTGAGGAAGGTACACTGTTTCGCATTAGGCGCATATAAGGAGCCTAAGGTATATTGAACATTGTTTAGCAAGCACACAATAATTATAAAACGACCTCTATCGTCTATCACAGAGTGCTGGACAGTAACCGTCAGGGTGTTCTTAAACGCAATCGCCACTCCTCCCTTTTTGTGAACAGCATGCGCTTGATAGATATGTGGATATCTCTTATTTTGGAGTCTATGGGCATCTAGGGCTAATAAATGGGATTCTTGTATACAGAGGACATCGGCCTCCAGCCGTCTAGCCTCCTTCCACACCAGAGACCTTTTATACGGAGAGTTAAGACCCCGCACATTCATAGACACAACCTTAATAACCATAATTAAAGTATACATCAACGCAAAGCAGAACCATTAGCACAGTAAACTGACAGGGAGTAGGTACTCCCGTTGAAGATGATACAACTACACTTAGCAGCTCGCGAAAGGAGCCTCTCATATCCATTATTAGAGAAAGTGAGTGATGGAGGACCAACAGGACAGAAAACAAGTAAACAGAACGAACAACAAAGAACAAATAAATTGAGCAAGCAGTAGTAAAGACCATGTGGTAGGTCTTAATGGGGGTAGGAAAGTACATTCGACTGCAGTTAGGCCGAATGTTTCAGCATTCAGGAAAAGTATCCAGAGCACTAAGAGGATAAGTAACCCAAAGGGTGGGGAGGGATACCCCAGTCATAAGCCCGTGAGACAAGTCGGACAGGCCTGTCCAAAGGCAGAGGAACAGTTCACGTCTTGATTTTCTTCTTGCGGTGGGAGACAACCTTCCATTCTTCAGCTATCCTAGCAGCCTGTGGTATGTCCAGGGACCTCTGAGCAGTTAGATCAACAGGCAAGTTCCATTCCGCACACAGTTGCAGAAGGGTCTCCGGGGAAGAGACCACATGTTTGGACCCCTTATTGGTGATAATCAATTTCACAGGGAATCCCCATTTATAAGGGATCCCTTTTTCTCTGAGAGCTTTAGTCCCTGCACTGAACTCACGTCTCCTGGCTAGAGTGGCAGCAGAAAGATCCGTGAAAAGTTGGAGTCCCGAATATTCCTCTGGTAGGGAGGGTGAGGAGCGCGCCACCAACATTAATTGCTCCTTAATATGGTAAAAGTGAAGGCGCAGAATCACATCCCTCGGTGTAGTAGCAGGTAGGGTTTTGGGCTTAGGAAGCCTGTGGACTCTGTCCATGAGCAAATCTAGGGTGGAAGCCTGAGGCAACAACACTGCAAAATAATCCGTTAGGAAGGTGTTGAGGTCCTCCGTTTTCACAGACTCCGGCACCCCTCTCACCCTTAGATTGTTTCGGCGAGACCTGTCCTCCATATCAGCTATCTTAAGTTGAAGAGCGGCAACCTCATCCTCCAGGCCATTGGCTAAGTCCACCACTTCATTATGAGAAGAGGTGAGTTCCGCCATCTTGTTCTCAATGTGCGATGTGCGGTGTCCAAGAGAGGAGATCTCATGCTGTATATTGGACACGGCTGCCTTAATGTCGCCCTGAATGGAGGTGTGTAACTCAGCAAGAAGCCCCCTCATAATAAATTCAGTTAGGGGCGCCGACGGAGAGCTCCCATCAGGGCCTCCCGGGCCTCTAGTATGCAGTGTCCCCGCTCCCAGTGGCTTGGAGGAGATCGGGGAAAACGGTACCTGCGGGTCCTGCTGCACCGAAGGTGACCAGCCTGCCAGGAGAATTGGAGGAGTTGAAGGAGAAGCCTCCAGGGCGCAGCCCGTCGGAGAGGATGAAGACGCTGGTGAGGCACTTCCAGTAGCCGGAGACGCTGACCCGCACTGAGCCGCGCCATCTTGTGAGGCCTCTGCAGCAGGAAAGAACGCCGTGAGCTTCAGTGGGCTCTTTTTCCCTCGCCTCCGGGTCATCATCAGGTGCCCCGATAGTTCAGGTACCGGTGGGCACAATTGCTGTAGCGATATGCTCAGGATCAATGCTGTGTAGCCGCTGTTAGGCCTGGGCTGCAGCGGAGCACAAGGTTTATGCGACCGCCGCCATGCACTGCAGGACACGCCCCCCCCCCACGGGGCCTTTTTAAATGCAATCCATAACCCGGATTTGCCAGGAACCCTTCTTACTCCTCCTACTTGCATGTGACACTGGGCTTAGGATCTGCATAGGAAACACACACACAAGCACACACCTACCTTTGTTGCCTGCAGATGCCTCCTTGGCTGTCCCCAAACGGTATCAAACCAACACCCACGGGAAGCTGTAAGCATAGAGGACATGCCTGCACCCCATTGGACTTACCTGTGTGGGTTAAATCCGGGTTATTTGACAACCTATGGCGGTGATGGTTCTGCTCAGGCAGAGCAGTGCTGATGCTCCTCATAAAGCTGTCGCTGCTGTGAAGGTTCTAGGTGACATCACAAATCCCTATGGTTACATACACAACAAAGCTGGGTTGTTGTTGTTTACACTCTGCAAGGCCTGTGGAAGTGAGTGACATCATAGCACTGTAGTTCTGAGGGTTCTAGATGGATGCAACAATCTCCTGTTGCTTCTATGAAGGCCATAATAGACGACATCACCAAACAGCTCCATAGTCACATACACAGCAAAGGAGAGATGTTGTTTACACCTAGTGATGTCAGTGGTATTGAGTGACATCACAGCACAGTGCTAAGGCTCCTGGGCCTGGACACAGCAGCGGCTGCAATATCTCAACGGAGAATACGTTTATATATATGTGTGTGTGTGCGCGTATATATATATATATATATATATATATATATATATATATATATATATATATATTTCTCCGCCGAAATCACTTTTAAACCCATTTCCACCTTTTTTTCCCTTCTCTTCCTCTTACTTTTTTTTCACGTTTTTTTACGTTTTTCTCCTTTTCGCCTCTTTTCTGGGCGTATTATTCTTCTTTTTCTTCTTTTTTTTCGTCTAATGCATACCCCATCAGTGCAGCAATGCTTATTCAATACCGCCAGCAGATGGAGACACTGGGGGATAATTTTCTAAGGATTTATACTGATTTTTCCTGTCTGAATTTGTCGCACAGAAAGTTGCAGGCCAAATATGTGTGACATTTCTGCGACTTTAGCTTCTAGAGCATTTTTACAACATTATACATAGGTGCTGAATACATAAAAAGCGACTGTTCAGCGACAGACAAGTCGCATCGGCTGAAAGTAGGCCAGAATGTCAGTCCATGTTGGAGCAGGTTTAGATACAGTCTAAAGCATAGATCTCAAAGTCTGTGCACAGAATTTAGCAAGGGCCTCGCACCTTCTGATGCATCAGGTAGGTGCACAATAGCATAGCCTAACCCTCTGTACTTTGGTCTATATTGATGCGGGACATAGACAGCCAGCTGATGACCAATCCATTAGTGCAATGGATGGCTGGAAGCATTTGTCTTTGCCTTTGCAATACCACAGAAGCAATGCATGGTCAATGTACAGCAATGACACACCTGTGTGAACAGCCAGGAGACCCCCCCCCCCCATGTTATGTTACATAGTTACATAGTTAGTACGGTCGAAAAAAGACATATGTCCATCAAGTTCAACCAGGGAATTAAGGGGTAGGGGTGTGGCGCGATATTGGGGAAGGGATGAGATTTTATATTTCTTCATAAGCATTAATCTTATTTTGTCAATTAGGAACATTCAGCACCCACCCGCTATCAAGGCAGCTGCCTATCATGTCATGCCCTACCTGCACAGGTGTGCTGCCTACTCAAATGATCCAATTAAGGAGGCCATTTAGTCAGCAGCAGCAGAAGTCCTGTGCCTGGACGCTCCAACAGGGGCCAGACACAAGCAGAAGCAGAAGCAGCAGAAGCAGCAGCAGCACCACCTTTTGTTTTTTGGCTGCAGCAGCAGCAGCAGCAAGGCCCACAGGGCTGGCTAGCTGGCTAGCCAGCAAGCAGGTAGCAATGAAAGTAGGAATCTTTCTTTTTAACCCTGTAAGGGGGTGGTGCACTGTACCCGAAGATACTGCCATATCGGGTCAATGCATAGGGCGACGGAAGCAAGCTTCGAAATCGGCCCCCGTTCTCAAAAATCCATTTAATATATGGTCCCCAGATAGGGGACGTATCAGATATTAAACTGATAAGAACAGATACTACACTTGATCTTAGCCAAAAGGCCGAGAAGCGATAACCGTGAAAGGGGCGGGCCCAACAAGGTCCCCTTCATGGGCACTATCACTGCTTGCTGTCAGGGAGGCTGCCAGACAATTTTCCATGCACACTCTGGGCTGGGGGGCAGTCAACCACCAGTACACACAGCAGAACCTAAACCCATACCATTATTGCTAAGCAGCAAGACAGGGGCCCATTGCACTCCCACGGGGCCTTTTTAAATGCAATCCATAACCCGGATTTGCCAGGAACCCTTCTTACTCCTCCTACTTGCATGTGACACTGGGCTTAGGATCTGCATAGGAAACACACACACAAGCACACACCTACCTTTGTTGCCTGCAGATGCCTCCTTGGCTGTCCCCAAACGGTATCAAACCAACACCCACGGGAAGCTGTAAGCATAGAGGACATGCCTGCACCCCATTGGACTTACCTGTGTGGGTTAAATCCGGGTTATTTGACAACCTATGGCGGTGATGGTTCTGCTCAGGCAGAGCAGTGCTGATGCTCCTCATAAAGCTGTCGCTGCTGTGAAGGTTCTAGGTGACATCACAAATCCCTATGGTTACATACACAACAAAGCTGGGTTGTTGTTGTTTACACTCTGCAAGGCCTGTGGAAGTGAGTGACATCATAGCACTGTAGTTCTGAGGGTTCTAGATGGATGCAACAATCTCCTGTTGCTTCTATGAAGGCCATAATAGACGACATCACCAAACAGCTCCATAGTCACATACACAGCAAAGGAGAGATGTTGTTTACACCTAGTGATGTCAGTGGTATTGAGTGACATCACAGCACAGTGCTAAGGCTCCTGGGCCTGGACACAGCAGCGGCTGCAATATCTCAACGGAGAATACGTTTATATATATGTGTGTGTGTGCGCGTATATATATATATATATATATATATATATATATATATTTCTCCGCCGAAATCACTTTTAAACCCATTTCCACCTTTTTTTCCCTTCTCTTCCTCTTACTTTTTTTTCACGTTTTTTTACGTTTTTCTCCTTTTCGCCTCTTTTCTGGGCGTATTATTCTTCTTTTTCTTCTTTTTTTTCGTCTAATGCATACCCCATCAGTGCAGCAATGCTTATTCAATACCGCCAGCAGATGGAGACACTGGGGGATAATTTTCTAAGGATTTATACTGATTTTTCCTGTCTGAATTTGTCGCACAGAAAGTTGCAGGCCAAATATGTGTGACATTTCTGCGACTTTAGCTTCTAGAGCATTTTTACAACATTATACATAGGTGCTGAATACATAAAAAGCGACTGTTCAGCGACAGACAAGTCGCATCGGCTGAAAGTAGGCCAGAATGTCAGTCCATGTTGGAGCAGGTTTAGATACAGTCTAAAGCATAGATCTCAAAGTCTGTGCACAGAATTTAGCAAGGGCCTCGCACCTTCTGATGCATCAGGTAGGTGCACAATAGCATAGCCTAACCCTCTGTACTTTGGTCTATATTGATGCGGGACATAGACAGCCAGCTGATGACCAATCCATTAGTGCAATGGATGGCTGGAAGCATTTGTCTTTGCCTTTGCAATACCACAGAAGCAATGCATGGTCAATGTACAGCAATGACACACCTGTGTGAACAGCCAGGAGACCCCCCCCCCCCATGTTATGTTACATAGTTACATAGTTAGTACGGTCGAAAAAAGACATATGTCCATCAAGTTCAACCAGGGAATTAAGGGGTAGGGGTGTGGCGCGATATTGGGGAAGGGATGAGATTTTATATTTCTTCATAAGCATTAATCTTATTTTGTCAATTAGGAACATTCAGCACCCACCCGCTATCAAGGCAGCTGCCTATCATGTCATGCCCTACCTGCACAGGTGTGCTGCCTACTCAAATGATCCAATTAAGGAGGCCATTTAGTCAGCAGCAGCAGAAGTCCTGTGCCTGGACGCTCCAACAGGGGCCAGACACAAGCAGAAGCAGAAGCAGCAGAAGCAGCAGCAGCACCACCTTTTGTTTTTTGGCTGCAGCAGCAGCAGCAGCAAGGCCCACAGGGCTGGCTAGCTGGCTAGCCAGCAAGCAGGTAGCAATGAAAGTAGGAATCTTTCTTTTTAACCCTGTAAGGGGGTGGTGCACTGTACCCGAAGATACTGCCATATCGGGTCAATGCATAGGGCGACGGAAGCAAGCTTCGAAATCGGCCCCCGTTCTCAAAAATCCATTTAATATATGGTCCCCAGATAGGGGACGTATCAGATATTAAACTGATAAGAACAGATACTACACTTGATCTTAGCCAAAAGGCCGAGAAGCGATAACCGTGAAAGGGGCGGGCCCAACAAGGTCCCCTTCATGGGCACTATCACTGCTTGCTGTCAGGGAGGCTGCCAGACAATTTTCCATGCACACTCTGGGCTGGGGGGCAGTCAACCACCAGTACACACAGCAGAACCTAAACCCATACCATTATTGCTAAGCAGCAAGACAGGGGCCCATTGCACTCCCACGGGGCCTTTTTAAATGCAATCCATAACCCGGATTTGCCAGGAACCCTTCTTACTCCTCCTACTTGCATGTGACACTGGGCTTAGGATCTGCATAGGAAACACACACACAAGCACACACCTACCTTTGTTGCCTGCAGATGCCTCCTTGGCTGTCCCCAAACGGTATCAAACCAACACCCACGGGAAGCTGTAAGCATAGAGGACATGCCTGCACCCCATTGGACTTACCTGTGTGGGTTAAATCCGGGTTATTTGACAACCTATGGCGGTGATGGTTCTGCTCAGGCAGAGCAGTGCTGATGCTCCTCATAAAGCTGTCGCTGCTGTGAAGGTTCTAGGTGACATCACAAATCCCTATGGTTACATACACAACAAAGCTGGGTTGTTGTTGTTTACACTCTGCAAGGCCTGTGGAAGTGAGTGACATCATAGCACTGTAGTTCTGAGGGTTCTAGATGGATGCAACAATCTCCTGTTGCTTCTATGAAGGCCATAATAGACGACATCACCAAACAGCTCCATAGTCACATACACAGCAAAGGAGAGATGTTGTTTACACCTAGTGATGTCAGTGGTATTGAGTGACATCACAGCACAGTGCTAAGGCTCCTGGGCCTGGACACAGCAGCGGCTGCAATATCTCAACGGAGAATACGTTTATATATATGTGTGTGTGTGCGCGTATATATATATATATATATATATATATATATATATATATATATATATATATATTTCTCCGCCGAAATCACTTTTAAACCCATTTCCACCTTTTTTTCCCTTCTCTTCCTCTTACTTTTTTTTCACGTTTTTTTACGTTTTTCTCCTTTTCGCCTCTTTTCTGGGCGTATTATTCTTCTTTTTCTTCTTTTTTTTCGTCTAATGCATACCCCATCAGTGCAGCAATGCTTATTCAATACCGCCAGCAGATGGAGACACTGGGGGATAATTTTCTAAGGATTTATACTGATTTTTCCTGTCTGAATTTGTCGCACAGAAAGTTGCAGGCCAAATATGTGTGACATTTCTGCGACTTTAGCTTCTAGAGCATTTTTACAACATTATACATAGGTGCTGAATACATAAAAAGCGACTGTTCAGCGACAGACAAGTCGCATCGGCTGAAAGTAGGCCAGAATGTCAGTCCATGTTGGAGCAGGTTTAGATACAGTCTAAAGCATAGATCTCAAAGTCTGTGCACAGAATTTAGCAAGGGCCTCGCACCTTCTGATGCATCAGGTAGGTGCACAATAGCATAGCCTAACCCTCTGTACTTTGGTCTATATTGATGCGGGACATAGACAGCCAGCTGATGACCAATCCATTAGTGCAATGGATGGCTGGAAGCATTTGTCTTTGCCTTTGCAATACCACAGAAGCAATGCATGGTCAATGTACAGCAATGACACACCTGTGTGAACAGCCAGGAGACCCCCCCCCCCCATGTTATGTTACATAGTTACATAGTTAGTA
Source organism: Hyla sarda (assembly GCF_029499605.1). Lineage (NCBI taxonomy): Eukaryota > Metazoa > Chordata > Amphibia > Anura > Hylidae > Hyla > Hyla sarda. The sequence continues at coordinate 57,181 of NW_026608092.1, forward strand.
CGGTCGAAAAAAGACATATGTCCATCAAGTTCAACCAGGGAATTAAGGGGTAGGGGTGTGGCGCGATATTGGGGAAGGGATGAGATTTTATATTTCTTCATAAGCATTAATCTTATTTTGTCAATTAGGAACATTCAGCACCCACCCGCTATCAAGGCAGCTGCCTATCATGTCATGCCCTACCTGCACAGGTGTGCTGCCTACTCAAATGATCCAATTAAGGAGGCCATTTAGTCAGCAGCAGCAGAAGTCCTGTGCCTGGACGCTCCAACAGGGGCCAGACACAAGCAGAAGCAGAAGCAGCAGAAGCAGCAGCAGCACCACCTTTTGTTTTTTGGCTGCAGCAGCAGCAGCAGCAAGGCCCACAGGGCTGGCTAGCTGGCTAGCCAGCAAGCAGGTAGCAATGAAAGTAGGAATCTTTCTTTTTAACCCTGTAAGGGGGTGGTGCACTGTACCCGAAGATACTGCCATATCGGGTCAATGCATAGGGCGACGGAAGCAAGCTTCGAAATCGGCCCCCGTTCTCAAAAATCCATTTAATATATGGTCCCCAGATAGGGGACGTATCAGATATTAAACTGATAAGAACAGATACTACACTTGATCTTAGCCAAAAGGCCGAGAAGCGATAACCGTGAAAGGGGCGGGCCCAACAAGGTCCCCTTCATGGGCACTATCACTGCTTGCTGTCAGGGAGGCTGCCAGACAATTTTCCATGCACACTCTGGGCTGGGGGGCAGTCAACCACCAGTACACACAGCAGAACCTAAACCCATACCATTATTGCTAAGCAGCAAGACAGGGGCCCATTGCACTCCCACGGGGCCTTTTTAAATGCAATCCATAACCCGGATTTGCCAGGAACCCTTCTTACTCCTCCTACTTGCATGTGACACTGGGCTTAGGATCTGCATAGGAAACACACACACAAGCACACACCTACCTTTGTTGCCTGCAGATGCCTCCTTGGCTGTCCCCAAACGGTATCAAACCAACACCCACGGGAAGCTGTAAGCATAGAGGACATGCCTGCACCCCATTGGACTTACCTGTGTGGGTTAAATCCGGGTTATTTGACAACCTATGGCGGTGATGGTTCTGCTCAGGCAGAGCAGTGCTGATGCTCCTCATAAAGCTGTCGCTGCTGTGAAGGTTCTAGGTGACATCACAAATCCCTATGGTTACATACACAACAAAGCTGGGTTGTTGTTGTTTACACTCTGCAAGGCCTGTGGAAGTGAGTGACATCATAGCACTGTAGTTCTGAGGGTTCTAGATGGATGCAACAATCTCCTGTTGCTTCTATGAAGGCCATAATAGACGACATCACCAAACAGCTCCATAGTCACATACACAGCAAAGGAGAGATGTTGTTTACACCTAGTGATGTCAGTGGTATTGAGTGACATCACAGCACAGTGCTAAGGCTCCTGGGCCTGGACACAGCAGCGGCTGCAATATCTCAACGGAGAATACGTTTATATATATGTGTGTGTGTGCGCGTATATATATATATATATATATATATATATATATATATATATATATATATATATATATTTCTCCGCCGAAATCACTTTTAAACCCATTTCCACCTTTTTTTCCCTTCTCTTCCTCTTACTTTTTTTTCACGTTTTTTTACGTTTTTCTCCTTTTCGCCTCTTTTCTGGGCGTATTATTCTTCTTTTTCTTCTTTTTTTTCGTCTAATGCATACCCCATCAGTGCAGCAATGCTTATTCAATACCGCCAGCAGATGGAGACACTGGGGGATAATTTTCTAAGGATTTATACTGATTTTTCCTGTCTGAATTTGTCGCACAGAAAGTTGCAGGCCAAATATGTGTGACATTTCTGCGACTTTAGCTTCTAGAGCATTTTTACAACATTATACATAGGTGCTGAATACATAAAAAGCGACTGTTCAGCGACAGACAAGTCGCATCGGCTGAAAGTAGGCCAGAATGTCAGTCCATGTTGGAGCAGGTTTAGATACAGTCTAAAGCATAGATCTCAAAGTCTGTGCACAGAATTTAGCAAGGGCCTCGCACCTTCTGATGCATCAGGTAGGTGCACAATAGCATAGCCTAACCCTCTGTACTTTGGTCTATATTGATGCGGGACATAGACAGCCAGCTGATGACCAATCCATTAGTGCAATGGATGGCTGGAAGCATTTGTCTTTGCCTTTGCAATACCACAGAAGCAATGCATGGTCAATGTACAGCAATGACACACCTGTGTGAACAGCCAGGAGACCCCCCCCCCCATGTTATGTTACATAGTTACATAGTTAGTACGGTCGAAAAAAGACATATGTCCATCAAGTTCAACCAGGGAATTAAGGGGTAGGGGTGTGGCGTGATATTGGGGAAGGGATGAGATTTTATATTTCTTCATAAGCATTAATCTTATTTTGTCAATTAGGAACATTCAGCACCCACCCGCTATCAAGGCAGCTGCCTATCATGTCATGCCCTACCTGCACAGGTGTGCTGCCTACTCAAATGATCCAATTAAGGAGGCCATTTAGTCAGCAGCAGCAGAAGTCCTGTGCCTGGACGCTCCAACAGGGGCCAGACACAAGCAGAAGCAGAAGCAGCAGAAGCAGCAGCAGCACCACCTTTTGTTTTTTGGCTGCAGCAGCAGCAGCAGCAGCAGCAAGGCCCACAGGGCTGGCTAGCTGGCTAGCCAGCAAGCAGGTAGCAATGAAAGTAGGAATCTTTCTTTTTAACCCTGTAAGGGGGTGGTGCACTGTACCCGAAGATACTGCCATATCGGGTCAATGCATAGGGCGACGGAAGCAAGCTTCGAAATCGGCCCCCGTTCTCAAAAATCCATTTAATATATGGTCCCCAGATAGGGGACGTATCAGATATTAAACTGATAAGAACAGATACTACACTTGATCTTAGCCAAAAGGCCGAGAAGCGATAACCGTGAAAGGGGCGGGCCCAACAAGGTCCCCTTCATGGGCACTATCACTGCTTGCTGTCAGGGAGGCTGCCAGACAATTTTCCATGCACACTCTGGGCTGGGGGGCAGTCAACCACCAGTACACACAGCAGAACCTAAACCCATACCATTATTGCTAAGCAGCAAGACAGGGGCCCATTGCACTCCCACGGGGCCTTTTTAAATGCAATCCATAACCCGGATTTGCCAGGAACCCTTCTTACTCCTCCTACTTGCATGTGACACTGGGCTTAGGATCTGCATAGGAAACACACACACAAGCACACACCTACCTTTGTTGCCTGCAGATGCCTCCTTGGCTGTCCCCAAACGGTATCAAACCAACACCCACGGGAAGCTGTAAGCATAGAGGACATGCCTGCACCCCATTGGACTTACCTGTGTGGGTTAAATCCGGGTTATTTGACAACCTATGGCGGTGATGGTTCTGCTCAGGCAGAGCAGTGCTGATGCTCCTCATAAAGCTGTCGCTGCTGTGAAGGTTCTAGGTGACATCACAAATCCCTATGGTTACATACACAACAAAGCTGGGTTGTTGTTGTTTACACTCTGCAAGGCCTGTGGAAGTGAGTGACATCATAGCACTGTAGTTCTGAGGGTTCTAGATGGATGCAACAATCTCCTGTTGCTTCTATGAAGGCCATAATAGACGACATCACCAAACAGCTCCATAGTCACATACACAGCAAAGGAGAGATGTTGTTTACACCTAGTGATGTCAGTGGTATTGAGTGACATCACAGCACAGTGCTAAGGCTCCTGGGCCTGGACACAGCAGCGGCTGCAATATCTCAACGGAGAATACGTTTATATATATGTGTGTGTGTGCGCGTATATATATATATATATATATATATATATATATATATATATATATATTTCTCCGCCGAAATCACTTTTAAACCCATTTCCACCTTTTTTTCCCTTCTCTTCCTCTTACTTTTTTTTCACGTTTTTTTACGTTTTTCTCCTTTTCGCCTCTTTTCTGGGCGTATTATTCTTCTTTTTCTTCTTTTTTTTCGTCTAATGCATACCCCATCAGTGCAGCAATGCTTATTCAATACCGCCAGCAGATGGAGACACTGGGGGATAATTTTCTAAGGATTTATACTGATTTTTCCTGTCTGAATTTGTCGCACAGAAAGTTGCAGGCCAAATATGTGTGACATTTCTGCGACTTTAGCTTCTAGAGCATTTTTACAACATTATACATAGGTGCTGAATACATAAAAAGCGACTGTTCAGCGACAGACAAGTCGCATCGGCTGAAAGTAGGCCAGAATGTCAGTCCATGTTGGAGCAGGTTTAGATACAGTCTAAAGCATAGATCTCAAAGTCTGTGCACAGAATTTAGCAAGGGCCTCGCACCTTCTGATGCATCAGGTAGGTGCACAATAGCATAGCCTAACCCTCTGTACTTTGGTCTATATTGATGCGGGACATAGACAGCCAGCTGATGACCAATCCATTAGTGCAATGGATGGCTGGAAGCATTTGTCTTTGCCTTTGCAATACCACAGAAGCAATGCATGGTCAATGTACAGCAATGACACACCTGTGTGAACAGCCAGGAGACCCCCCCCCCCATGTTATGTTACATAGTTACATAGTTAGTACGGTCGAAAAAAGACATATGTCCATCAAGTTCAACCAGGGAATTAAGGGGTAGGGGTGTGGCGTGATATTGGGGAAGGGATGAGATTTTATATTTCTTCATAAGCATTAATCTTATTTTGTCAATTAGGAACATTCAGCACCCACCCGCTATCAAGGCAGCTGCCTATCATGTCATGCCCTACCTGCACAGGTGTGCTGCCTACTCAAATGATCCAATTAAGGAGGCCATTTAGTCAGCAGCAGCAGAAGTCCTGTGCCTGGACGCTCCAACAGGGGCCAGACACAAGCAGAAGCAGAAGCAGCAGAAGCAGCAGCAGCACCACCTTTTGTTTTTTGGCTGCAGCAGCAGCAGCAGCAAGGCCCACAGGGCTGGCTAGCTGGCTAGCCAGCAAGCAGGTAGCAATGAAAGTAGGAATCTTTCTTTTTAACCCTGTAAGGGGGTGGTGCACTGTACCCGAAGATACTGCCATATCGGGTCAATGCATAGGGCGACGGAAGCAAGCTTCGAAATCGGCCCCCGTTCTCAAAAATCCATTTAATATATGGTCCCCAGATAGGGGACGTATCAGATATTAAACTGATAAGAACAGATACTACACTTGATCTTAGCCAAAAGGCCGAGAAGCGATAACCGTGAAAGGGGCGGGCCCAACAAGGTCCCCTTCATGGGCACTATCACTGCTTGCTGTCAGGGAGGCTGCCAGACAATTTTCCATGCACACTCTGGGCTGGGGGGCAGTCAACCACCAGTACACACAGCAGAACCTAAACCCATACCATTATTGCTAAGCAGCAAGACAGGGGCCCATTGCACTCCCACGGGGCCTTTTTAAATGCAATCCATAACCCGGATTTGCCAGGAACCCTTCTTACTCCTCCTACTTGCATGTGACACTGGGCTTAGGATCTGCATAGGAAACACACACACAAGCACACACCTACCTTTGTTGCCTGCAGATGCCTCCTTGGCTGTCCCCAAACGGTATCAAACCAACACCCACGGGAAGCTGTAAGCATAGAGGACATGCCTGCACCCCATTGGACTTACCTGTGTGGGTTAAATCCGGGTTATTTGACAACCTATGGCGGTGATGGTTCTGCTCAGGCAGAGCAGTGCTGATGCTCCTCATAAAGCTGTCGCTGCTGTGAAGGTTCTAGGTGACATCACAAATCCCTATGGTTACATACACAACAAAGCTGGGTTGTTGTTGTTTACACTCTGCAAGGCCTGTGGAAGTGAGTGACATCATAGCACTGTAGTTCTGAGGGTTCTAGATGGATGCAACAATCTCCTGTTGCTTCTATGAAGGCCATAATAGACGACATCACCAAACAGCTCCATAGTCACATACACAGCAAAGGAGAGATGTTGTTTACACCTAGTGATGTCAGTGGTATTGAGTGACATCACAGCACAGTGCTAAGGCTCCTGGGCCTGGACACAGCAGCGGCTGCAATATCTCAACGGAGAATACGTTTATATATATGTGTGTGTGTGCGCGTATATATATATATATATATATATATATATATATATATATATATATATTTCTCCGCCGAAATCACTTTTAAACCCATTTCCACCTTTTTTTCCCTTCTCTTCCTCTTACTTTTTTTTCACGTTTTTTTACGTTTTTCTCCTTTTCGCCTCTTTTCTGGGCGTATTATTCTTCTTTTTCTTCTTTTTTTTCGTCTAATGCATACCCCATCAGTGCAGCAATGCTTATTCAATACCGCCAGCAGATGGAGACACTGGGGGATAATTTTCTAAGGATTTATACTGATTTTTCCTGTCTGAATTTGTCGCACAGAAAGTTGCAGGCCAAATATGTGTGACATTTCTGCGACTTTAGCTTCTAGAGCATTTTTACAACATTATACATAGGTGCTGAATACATAAAAAGCGACTGTTCAGCGACAGACAAGTCGCATCGGCTGAAAGTAGGCCAGAATGTCAGTCCATGTTGGAGCAGGTTTAGATACAGTCTAAAGCATAGATCTCAAAGTCTGTGCACAGAATTTAGCAAGGGCCTCGCACCTTCTGATGCATCAGGTAGGTGCACAATAGCATAGCCTAACCCTCTGTACTTTGGTCTATATTGATGCGGGACATAGACAGCCAGCTGATGACCAATCCATTAGTGCAATGGATGGCTGGAAGCATTTGTCTTTGCCTTTGCAATACCACAGAAGCAATGCATGGTCAATGTACAGCAATGACACACCTGTGTGAACAGCCAGGAGACCCCCCCCCCCATGTTATGTTACATAGTTACATAGTTAGTACGGTCGAAAAAAGACATATGTCCATCAAGTTCAACCAGGGAATTAAGGGGTAGGGGTGTGGCGTGATATTGGGGAAGGGATGAGATTTTATATTTCTTCATAAGCATTAATCTTATTTTGTCAATTAGGAACATTCAGCACCCACCCGCTATCAAGGCAGCTGCCTATCATGTCATGCCCTACCTGCACAGGTGTGCTGCCTACTCAAATGATCCAATTAAGGAGGCCATTTAGCCAGCAGCAGCAGAAGTCCTGTGCCTGGACGCTCCAACAGGGGCCAGACACAAGCAGAAGCAGAAGCAGCAGAAGCAGCAGCAGCACCACCTTTTGTTTTTTGGCTGCAGCAGCAGCAGCAGCAAGGCCCACAGGGCTGGCTAGCTGGCTAGCCAGCAAGCAGGTAGCAATGAAAGTAGGAATCTTTCTTTTTAACCCTGTAAGGGGGTGGTGCACTGTACCCGAAGATACTGCCATATCGGGTCAATGCATAGGGCGACGGAAGCAAGCTTCGAAATCGGCCCCCGTTCTCAAAAATCCATTTAATATATGGTCCCCAGATAGGGGACGTATCAGATATTAAACTGATAAGAACAGATACTACACTTGATCTTAGCCAAAAGGCCGAGAAGCGATAACCGTGAAAGGGGCGGGCCCAACAAGGTCCCCTTCATGGGCACTATCACTGCTTGCTGTCAGGGAGGCTGCCAGACAATTTTCCATGCACACTCTGGGCTGGGGGGCAGTCAACCACCAGTACACACAGCAGAACCTAAACCCATACCATTATTGCTAAGCAGCAAGACAGGGGCCCATTGCACTCCCACGGGGCCTTTTTAAATGCAATCCATAACCCGGATTTGCCAGGAACCCTTCTTACTCCTCCTACTTGCATGTGACACTGGGCTTAGGATCTGCATAGGAAACACACACACAAGCACACACCTACCTTTGTTGCCTGCAGATGCCTCCTTGGCTGTCCCCAAACGGTATCAAACCAACACCCACGGGAAGCTGTAAGCATAGAGGACATGCCTGCACCCCATTGGACTTACCTGTGTGGGTTAAATCCGGGTTATTTGACAACCTATGGCGGTGATGGTTCTGCTCAGGCAGAGCAGTGCTGATGCTCCTCATAAAGCTGTCGCTGCTGTGAAGGTTCTAGGTGACATCACAAATCCCTATGGTTACATACACAACAAAGCTGGGTTGTTGTTGTTTACACTCTGCAAGGCCTGTGGAAGTGAGTGACATCATAGCACTGTAGTTCTGAGGGTTCTAGATGGATGCAACAATCTCCTGTTGCTTCTATGAAGGCCATAATAGACGACATCACCAAACAGCTCCATAGTCACATACACAGCAAAGGAGAGATGTTGTTTACACCTAGTGATGTCAGTGGTATTGAGTGACATCACAGCACAGTGCTAAGGCTCCTGGGCCTGGACACAGCAGCGGCTGCAATATCTCAACGGAGAATACGTTTATATATATGTGTGTGTGTGCGCGTATATATATATATATATATATATATATATATATATATATATATATATATTTCTCCGCCGAAATCACTTTTAAACCCATTTCCACCTTTTTTTCCCTTCTCTTCCTCTTACTTTTTTTTCACGTTTTTTTACGTTTTTCTCCTTTTCGCCTCTTTTCTGGGCGTATTATTCTTCTTTTTCTTCTTTTTTTTCGTCTAATGCATACCCCATCAGTGCAGCAATGCTTATTCAATACCGCCAGCAGATGGAGACACTGGGGGATAATTTTCTAAGGATTTATACTGATTTTTCCTGTCTGAATTTGTCGCACAGAAAGTTGCAGGCCAAATATGTGTGACATTTCTGCGACTTTAGCTTCTAGAGCATTTTTACAACATTATACATAGGTGCTGAATACATAAAAAGCGACTGTTCAGCGACAGACAAGTCGCATCGGCTGAAAGTAGGCCAGAATGTCAGTCCATGTTGGAGCAGGTTTAGATACAGTCTAAAGCATAGATCTCAAAGTCTGTGCACAGAATTTAGCAAGGGCCTCGCACCTTCTGATGCATCAGGTAGGTGCACAATAGCATAGCCTAACCCTCTGTACTTTGGTCTATATTGATGCGGGACATAGACAGCCAGCTGATGACCAATCCATTAGTGCAATGGATGGCTGGAAGCATTTGTCTTTGCCTTTGCAATACCACAGAAGCAATGCATGGTCAATGTACAGCAATGACACACCTGTGTGAACAGCCAGGAGACCCCCCCCCCCATGTTATGTTACATAGTTACATAGTTAGTACGGTCGAAAAAAGACATATGTCCATCAAGTTCAACCAGGGAATTAAGGGGTAGGGGTGTGGCGCGATATTGGGGAAGGGATGAGATTTTATATTTCTTCATAAGCATTAATCTTATTTTGTCAATTAGGAACATTCAGCACCCACCCGCTATCAAGGCAGCTGCCTATCATGTCATGCCCTACCTGCACAGGTGTGCTGCCTACTCAAATGATCCAATTAAGGAGGCCATTTAGTCAGCAGCAGCAGAAGTCCTGTGCCTGGACGCTCCAACAGGGGCCAGACACAAGCAGAAGCAGAAGCAGCAGAAGCAGCAGCAGCACCACCTTTTGTTTTTTGGCTGCAGCAGCAGCAGCAGCAAGGCCCACAGGGCTGGCTAGCTGGCTAGCCAGCAAGCAGGTAGCAATGAAAGTAGGAATCTTTCTTTTTAACCCTGTAAGGGGGTGGTGCACTGTACCCGAAGATACTGCCATATCGGGTCAATGCATAGGGCGACGGAAGCAAGCTTCGAAATCGGCCCCCGTTCTCAAAAATCCATTTAATATATGGTCCCCAGATAGGGGACGTATCAGATATTAAACTGATAAGAACAGATTTTTTTACTTTTAGATATAATATTCTTAGACTAAAAGACCTTACGCAGTCCAGATTACACTTAGTCTGCTAAAAGCATATTCCACAGATGTAGATTCCAAAGACTTTTAGCCACTTTGTGACCTAATCTTTTTTTATCCAATAAATAGAAAACATACATCTCACTAAGAGCTAGGCGAACACAATCTTTAGAGGTAATAGTGTCTCTTTTAAAAAGAAGAATATTCCTTGTCTTCCATAGTGCAATTTTAATACAATTTATACTAATCCACAAAACCCGAGACTTCTCCACAGATAAAACATTATAAAATCCATATAAAATAACTTCATGATTTAAAAAATTAAGATCAGAAATCAATTTTAGTAAGGGTCCTATCAAATGCCATATCTCTTGGGCGTAAAAACAGTTCCAAAAAATGTGTAAAACTGTTTCCTCACTAGGACATCCCATTCTCGGGCACTTTGCACTACGACACAATCCTCTTCTGTGTTGGAATTCTCTGGTAGGCAAACATTGATGTGCTATCTGCCAGGCCAGATCTTTTAAGTCATTAGATAAGAATCCCATATTCACCATCCTCCAAACTCTTAGAGATTTCTCAGTGGAATAATTAGATATTAAGCAAATCTGTTCTATCTTCCTGATTTCAGGAACTAATTTTCGTGCATTACTACAAATTTCTTGACTAAAATTAGCAATGCCATAAATACGAATAATCTTTTCTAAAACCACATAGTGCGCTGGGGGAATAAATAAGATTGGGGAGGTTAAAGGTAAGGTTATCCACTTTCTTTTTCTAAAAATGTGACCTGCAGCATATTTTAAAAAATAAGACCAATAACAGTTTCTTTGCAAGCCATTAAAACACATAGAAAAAAAGTGAATATATAAAAACCTTTTTAAATCAGGCACATCCTTACCCCCCAATTTCTTTGTCTTCATCATTACATCTCTCCTGAGTTTATCCATTTTAGACCCCCATAAAAAATGAAAGCAAATCTTGTTTAAAAACTTTAAGGTGCGTTCACTCGGTGGGAAAACCAAGCTTAAATATAGCATGATAGGTAGCAACAAAGCTTTCATTATCAGTACTTTTCCTTCTATTGTTAATTTCCTCATTTTCCAAAAACTTATTTTCTTTTGCACTTTCTCTTTGACGATGGACCAGCTTTCCTCTCCATTATTTTCATTGTCAAAGATGACACCCAAGATTTTGATTTTATCATATTGCACATTCACCTCCGTATTGCCCCAATTCCCTATTGCAAAGCAATCACATTTATTTTTATTTAATTTGAAGCCAGAGCCCTCACAAAAAAATTCTGTCTGTCTGATAGCACGTTTCAGGGATGGTTCATCTGAACATAGAATATTAACATCATCCATGTATGCTATCGTCTTTACGCTCTGTCCTCCACTTCCAGGGATTGGCACTCCTCTAATGAGCTTATCTTTTCTCAAAACATTTAACAGAGGTTCTATTGCACATATGAAAAGAATGGGTGATAGGGGGCACCCCTGTTTCACCCCAGACTGTAAACATACCTCTTGGGATAAAAAACCGTTAATTAAAATACGACTAAAACAGTTTTTATATAAAAGTGCAATTTTTCCAACAATAAAATCAGGAAAATTCATTTTCTTTAAAACCAACCATAAAAAATCATGAGAAACACGGTCATAAGCCTTTTGAAAATCCAAGGATAAAATTGCCAATTTCTGATCACATTGTTTCTGATACCATAAAACATCTTTTACAAGGTTTAGATGATCACTTATTTTCCTTCCAGGTACTCCGCATACTTGGTCACTGTGTATAACCTTAGCAATTACCTGCTTGAGCCTATTTGCTAAAATTTTTGCTAAAACCTTATAGTCTGTATTTAGCAGGGTAATAGGCCTCCAATTTTCTAATTTAGAGATGTCTCCTTTTTTAAAAATTAGAGTAACAACACCATCTCTCCAGGACGCAGGTAAAATCTCAGATTTAAAAGCACAGTTAAAAATACCTAAAAGATCATCTTTTAAAATGGACCAAAAACACAGATAAAATTCAACTGGCAACCCATCCGAACCAGGTGTTTTACCATTTAAAAAACTCTTAAAAGTGCTTAAAAGTTCAGGTAAAAAGATTTCATCACAAAGGCTCTCTTGGTCAGTTTTGTCAAGTTTTGAATCCAAGGTATCTAAAACATCATTAGTAAAGGAAATATCAATATCTTTTTTATTAAAAAGCTCCTGATAAAATACTTGTGCTTCTCGCAACATCTCTTCATTAGTTATCTTCCCTTCTATTACAGATATCATTTCTTTCTTTCCCACCACCTTCTTAAAAAAGAATCTCGAACACTTTTCATCATTCTCCAGACATTGCACCTTGCTGTTAAAAATCATTTCTTTTCCTTTTTGACTAATGGCATTTTTTATTTCATTCTTTGTCTGAGCAATAACATCATCCATCTCAAGCCCGGCTTGCTTTAGTTTATAATATGTTTGGATTTTAGTGTTTAACATTTTAAACCATAACTTTTTCTCCTTAGCCTTTTGGATGCCCACACGGATAAAAAACTGTTTAGTCCTCTTTTTAACATCCTCCCACCAATCCAAAATATTTTTATATTGGGATTGACGCAATCTCCATTTGTTATAAGCAGCAATAAAATCATTTTTTGTTTTCATGTCCTCTAATAAAGTAGTGTTGAGCTTCCAAACGCCTCTGCCTTTCTCTAGGCCAGGTAAAGTGACATGTGCATATAATAACTTATGATCAGAGAAAATATTTGATAAAAGAGAAACATCAACTAGATTAAAACTTTCCGATAAAAAAATAAAATCAATCCTGGATTTGCAGACATTATTTTCCCATGTGTAACCAGGGTCGTCTGGGTATTTTCTCTTCCAGACATCGATAAAGTTAAAATCCTCAGTCATACTCTTAATCTGTTTCTCTGTTTTATCCACTCTGACATGCACACTTCCACTCTCACGATGATCACCACTCATACAACAATTAAAATCTCCAGCCATTAAAATAGGTGTTGAACCTGGGATAAAAGCCTGAATATCATTAATCAAGTCGGCTCTCTCATTTTTTTCAGGAGAAGCATAGATGTTAAAAAGCTTAATCTCCGAGCCATTGTACTTAATATTAACTAATAGCGCTCTACCAGGTATAATTTCTAAGAAGGACAAAACTTGTACATCTGAACCTCTAAACAAGATCCCAACACCTGAAGATCTGTTCAGATTGTCACCCGACCAGACCGATGGTCCCAAAGTCCAGCCACGACAAAGGTCCTCATAATTTGGACTATGTTCAATTCCACATTCTTGTAAAAAGAACAGAGAACAGTCCAAGGTCTCTAAAAAACTAAACAAAGCAGCCCTTCTCGTAGGGCTCTTTAGACCTCTCACATTAAGAGAGGAGCACTTTAAGGAAGCTATTCGCTACTGGAGTTTGAGTCCGATATGAAACCCACAGGTGACTCCGGGCTTTCGAACTCTTTGATATTTTTTGGATCGGACGCTGATCTTATAGAAGGCCTCCATGCATGTTGACTGTCCTCACATTCGTCTGAGCTTTTTTTGACAGGCCGTTTAATACCAAGTTGTGGCTCATCTCCGAGTTCCTTCTTCCGCTTGATCTCCTTCACGCCAACCTCCATGGCTTCACTGCTCACTAGTGACCCTCCACCGCCAGAACCCTCCACAGAAGGTCTCCCCTCTGTCTCAGGCACAGCAGCAGAAAGGTCCATAAGCTCCGCCACGACATCAGAAGTTACAGCCGGCTTTTCTGAAGGCGCCTCAGACCGCTGGGGTGCTTTCGCAGGTGGTACTTCAGCTTGCACTACACCCACTCTCCCCGCTACACGGTCAGCCCACGATCTAGCTACACTGGAACGGAGACTGCAATCTTTAAAGGCATGGCCTTCTTCACCACAAATGTTGCAGACGATTTTAGCACAGTCCTTAGAAACATGGCCTTCTTGATTGCACCGACCACAGCGAACTGTAGTGTCCGTGCAAACTTCCATAGTATGTCCGAATTTCTTACATTTCCTACAAAAAGTAGGCATCTCGGGATAAAACAAATAGCCCTTATCCCGACCGATAGAAAAGTTGGAGGGTGGATGACACAACCCTCCAATGCCAGTAGCATCCTCCTTCATTTTCACAAAAAACTTATGTTTCCCCGTCCATAGGTCTTCTGAATTCATCACCTTATGGGAATACTTAACAGAACTGCAGTATTTCCCCAAAAAGAGCTCAATATGGGACACAGTCACAAAGGGATTGTGCATACACACAACTAGAGGAATATCGCCTCCAGTATACAACACTGTGACCGTGATCCCATCAAGCTCAGCAAGGTCTTGATTGCTTTTCAGCTTCTCAAAAAGATTCTGGCATGCATAAGCAGAGTCCAGAGTTAGGATGAAGCTGCCCTTCCGAGGATCTCTGAGACAGACGATGTTCTCTTTCTTCACCCCAAGAAGCTTGTAGAGAGTTTCTTTCACAAAATAAGAAAGTTGGACGAGTTCTTGCTTGTCTTCATCAACATCAAAGCGAAAGGAAAAACGAATCCGCGTTTCACCGGATGTAAGGTAACGGATGCGAACACCCATCTTGTCGATCGCCTTTTCGGTTCCTCGTAGCAGCCCCCCTTGAAAAAGGTAGGACAAACTCCCAGGATCCTCCTGACCAGACACTTGATCTAGCCAAAAGGCCGAGAAGCGATAACCGTGAAAGGGGCGGGCCCAACAAGGTCCCCTTCATGGGCACTATCACTGCTTGCTGTCAGGGAGGCTGCCAGACAATTTTCCATGCACACTCTGGGCTGGGGGGCAGTCAACCACCAGTACACACAGCAGAACCTAAACCCATACCATTATTGCTAAGCAGCAAGACAGGGGCCCATTGCACTCCCACGGGGCCTTTTTAAATGCAATCCATAACCCGGATTTGCCAGGAACCCTTCTTACTCCTCCTACTTGCATGTGACACTGGGCTTAGGATCTGCATAGGAAACACACACACAAGCACACACCTACCTTTGTTGCCTGCAGATGCCTCCTTGGCTGTCCCCAAACGGTATCAAACCAACACCCACGGGAAGCTGTAAGCATAGAGGACATGCCTGCACCCCATTGGACTTACCTGTGTGGGTTAAATCCGGGTTATTTGACAACCTATGGCGGTGATGGTTCTGCTCAGGCAGAGCAGTGCTGATGCTCCTCATAAAGCTGTCGCTGCTGTGAAGGTTCTAGGTGACATCACAAATCCCTATGGTTACATACACAACAAAGCTGGGTTGTTGTTGTTTACACTCTGCAAGGCCTGTGGAAGTGAGTGACATCATAGCACTGTAGTTCTGAGGGTTCTAGATGGATGCAACAATCTCCTGTTGCTTCTATGAAGGCCATAATAGACGACATCACCAAACAGCTCCATAGTCACATACACAGCAAAGGAGAGATGTTGTTTACACCTAGTGATGTCAGTGGTATTGAGTGACATCACAGCACAGTGCTAAGGCTCCTGGGCCTGGACACAGCAGCGGCTGCAATATCTCAACGGAGAATACGTTTATATATATGTGTGTGTGTGCGCGTATATATATATATATATATATATATATATATATATATATATATTTCTCCGCCGAAATCACTTTTAAACCCATTTCCACCTTTTTTTCCCTTCTCTTCCTCTTACTTTTTTTTCACGTTTTTTTACGTTTTTCTCCTTTTCGCCTCTTTTCTGGGCGTATTATTCTTCTTTTTCTTCTTTTTTTTCGTCTAATGCATACCCCATCAGTGCAGCAATGCTTATTCAATACCGCCAGCAGATGGAGACACTGGGGGATAATTTTCTAAGGATTTATACTGATTTTTCCTGTCTGAATTTGTCGCACAGAAAGTTGCAGGCCAAATATGTGTGACATTTCTGCGACTTTAGCTTCTAGAGCATTTTTACAACATTATACATAGGTGCTGAATACATAAAAAGCGACTGTTCAGCGACAGACAAGTCGCATCGGCTGAAAGTAGGCCAGAATGTCAGTCCATGTTGGAGCAGGTTTAGATACAGTCTAAAGCATAGATCTCAAAGTCTGTGCACAGAATTTAGCAAGGGCCTCGCACCTTCTGATGCATCAGGTAGGTGCACAATAGCATAGCCTAACCCTCTGTACTTTGGTCTATATTGATGCGGGACATAGACAGCCAGCTGATGACCAATCCATTAGTGCAATGGATGGCTGGAAGCATTTGTCTTTGCCTTTGCAATACCACAGAAGCAATGCATGGTCAATGTACAGCAATGACACACCTGTGTGAACAGCCAGGAGACCCCCCCCCCATGTTATGTTACATAGTTACATAGTTAGTACGGTCGAAAAAAGACATATGTCCATCAAGTTCAACCAGGGAATTAAGGGGTAGGGGTGTGGCGCGATATTGGGGAAGGGATGAGATTTTATATTTCTTCATAAGCATTAATCTTATTTTGTCAATTAGGAACATTCAGCACCCACCCGCTATCAAGGCAGCTGCCTATCATGTCATGCCCTACCTGCACAGGTGTGCTGCCTACTCAAATGATCCAATTAAGGAGGCCATTTAGTCAGCAGCAGCAGAAGTCCTGTGCCTGGACGCTCCAACAGGGGCCAGACACAAGCAGAAGCAGAAGCAGCAGAAGCAGCAGCAGCACCACCTTTTGTTTTTTGGCTGCAGCAGCAGCAGCAGCAAGGCCCACAGGGCTGGCTAGCTGGCTAGCCAGCAAGCAGGTAGCAATGAAAGTAGGAATCTTTCTTTTTAACCCTGTAAGGGGGTGGTGCACTGTACCCGAAGATACTGCCATATCGGGTCAATGCATAGGGCGACGGAAGCAAGCTTCGAAATCGGCCCCCGTTCTCAAAAATCCATTTAATATATGGTCCCCAGATAGGGGACGTATCAGATATTAAACTGATAAGAACAGATACTACACTTGATCTTAGCCAAAAGGCCGAGAAGCGATAACCGTGAAAGGGGCGGGCCCAACAAGGTCCCCTTCATGGGCACTATCACTGCTTGCTGTCAGGGAGGCTGCCAGACAATTTTCCATGCACACTCTGGGCTGGGGGGCAGTCAACCACCAGTACACACAGCAGAACCTAAACCCATACCATTATTGCTAAGCAGCAAGACAGGGGCCCATTGCACTCCCACGGGGCCTTTTTAAATGCAATCCATAACCCGGATTTGCCAGGAACCCTTCTTACTCCTCCTACTTGCATGTGACACTGGGCTTAGGATCTGCATAGGAAACACACACACAAGCACACACCTACCTTTGTTGCCTGCAGATGCCTCCTTGGCTGTCCCCAAACGGTATCAAACCAACACCCACGGGAAGCTGTAAGCATAGAGGACATGCCTGCACCCCATTGGACTTACCTGTGTGGGTTAAATCCGGGTTATTTGACAACCTATGGCGGTGATGGTTCTGCTCAGGCAGAGCAGTGCTGATGCTCCTCATAAAGCTGTCGCTGCTGTGAAGGTTCTAGGTGACATCACAAATCCCTATGGTTACATACACAACAAAGCTGGGTTGTTGTTGTTTACACTCTGCAAGGCCTGTGGAAGTGAGTGACATCATAGCACTGTAGTTCTGAGGGTTCTAGATGGATGCAACAATCTCCTGTTGCTTCTATGAAGGCCATAATAGACGACATCACCAAACAGCTCCATAGTCACATACACAGCAAAGGAGAGATGTTGTTTACACCTAGTGATGTCAGTGGTATTGAGTGACATCACAGCACAGTGCTAAGGCTCCTGGGCCTGGACACAGCAGCGGCTGCAATATCTCAACGGAGAATACGTTTATATATATGTGTGTGTGTGCGCGTATATATATATATATATATATATATATATATATATATATATATTTCTCCGCCGAAATCACTTTTAAACCCATTTCCACCTTTTTTTCCCTTCTCTTCCTCTTACTTTTTTTTCACGTTTTTTTACGTTTTTCTCCTTTTCGCCTCTTTTCTGGGCGTATTATTCTTCTTTTTCTTCTTTTTTTTCGTCTAATGCATACCCCATCAGTGCAGCAATGCTTATTCAATACCGCCAGCAGATGGAGACACTGGGGGATAATTTTCTAAGGATTTATACTGATTTTTCCTGTCTGAATTTGTCGCACAGAAAGTTGCAGGCCAAATATGTGTGACATTTCTGCGACTTTAGCTTCTAGAGCATTTTTACAACATTATACATAGGTGCTGAATACATAAAAAGCGACTGTTCAGCGACAGACAAGTCGCATCGGCTGAAAGTAGGCCAGAATGTCAGTCCATGTTGGAGCAGGTTTAGATACAGTCTAAAGCATAGATCTCAAAGTCTGTGCACAGAATTTAGCAAGGGCCTCGCACCTTCTGATGCATCAGGTAGGTGCACAATAGCATAGCCTAACCCTCTGTACTTTGGTCTATATTGATGCGGGACATAGACAGCCAGCTGATGACCAATCCATTAGTGCAATGGATGGCTGGAAGCATTTGTCTTTGCCTTTGCAATACCACAGAAGCAATGCATGGTCAATGTACAGCAATGACACACCTGTGTGAACAGCCAGGAGACCCCCCCCCCCATGTTATGTTACATAGTTACATAGTTAGTACGGTCGAAAAAAGACATATGTCCATCAAGTTCAACCAGGGAATTAAGGGGTAGGGGTGTGGCGCGATATTGGGGAAGGGATGAGATTTTATATTTCTTCATAAGCATTAATCTTATTTTGTCAATTAGGAACATTCAGCACCCACCCGCTATCAAGGCAGCTGCCTATCATGTCATGCCCTACCTGCACAGGTGTGCTGCCTACTCAAATGATCCAATTAAGGAGGCCATTTAGTCAGCAGCAGCAGAAGTCCTGTGCCTGGACGCTCCAACAGGGGCCAGACACAAGCAGAAGCAGAAGCAGCAGAAGCAGCAGCAGCACCACCTTTTGTTTTTTGGCTGCAGCAGCAGCAGCAGCAAGGCCCACAGGGCTGGCTAGCTGGCTAGCCAGCAAGCAGGTAGCAATGAAAGTAGGAATCTTTCTTTTTAACCCTGTAAGGGGGTGGTGCACTGTACCCGAAGATACTGCCATATCGGGTCAATGCATAGGGCGACGGAAGCAAGCTTCGAAATCGGCCCCCGTTCTCAAAAATCCATTTAATATATGGTCCCCAGATAGGGGACGTATCAGATATTAAACTGATAAGAACAGATTTTTTTACTTTTAGATATAATATTCTTAGACTAAAAGACCTTACGCAGTCCAGATTACACTTAGTCTGCTAAAAGCATATTCCACAGATGTAGATTCCAAAGACTTTTAGCCACTTTGTGACCTAATCTTTTTTTATCCAATAAATAGAAAACATACATCTCACTAAGAGCTAGGCGAACACAATCTTTAGAGGTAATAGTGTCTCTTTTAAAAAGAAGAATATTCCTTGTCTTCCATAGTGCAATTTTAATACAATTTATACTAATCCACAAAACCCGAGACTTCTCCACAGATAAAACATTATAAAATCCATATAAAATAACTTCATGATTTAAAAAATTAAGATCAGAAATCAATTTTAGTAAGGGTCCTATCAAATGCCATATCTCTTGGGCGTAAAAACAGTTCCAAAAAATGTGTAAAACTGTTTCCTCACTAGGACATCCCATTCTCGGGCACTTTGCACTACGACACAATCCTCTTCTGTGTTGGAATTCTCTGGTAGGCAAACATTGATGTGCTATCTGCCAGGCCAGATCTTTTAAGTCATTAGATAAGAATCCCATATTCACCATCCTCCAAACTCTTAGAGATTTCTCAGTGGAATAATTAGATATTAAGCAAATCTGTTCTATCTTCCTGATTTCAGGAACTAATTTTCGTGCATTACTACAAATTTCTTGACTAAAATTAGCAATGCCATAAATACGAATAATCTTTTCTAAAACCACATAGTGCGCTGGGGGAATAAATAAGATTGGGGAGGTTAAAGGTAAGGTTATCCACTTTCTTTTTCTAAAAATGTGACCTGCAGCATATTTTAAAAAATAAGACCAATAACAGTTTCTTTGCAAGCCATTAAAACACATAGAAAAAAAGTGAATATATAAAAACCTTTTTAAATCAGGCACATCCTTACCCCCCAATTTCTTTGTCTTCATCATTACATCTCTCCTGAGTTTATCCATTTTAGACCCCCATAAAAAATGAAAGCAAAT
The DNA here is from genome assembly GCF_029499605.1 of Hyla sarda. NCBI lineage: Eukaryota > Metazoa > Chordata > Amphibia > Anura > Hylidae > Hyla > Hyla sarda. The sequence continues at coordinate 77,205 of NW_026608092.1, forward strand.
CTTGTTTAAAAACTTTAAGGTGCGTTCACTCGGTGGGAAAACCAAGCTTAAATATAGCATGATAGGTAGCAACAAAGCTTTCATTATCAGTACTTTTCCTTCTATTGTTAATTTCCTCATTTTCCAAAAACTTATTTTCTTTTGCACTTTCTCTTTGACGATGGACCAGCTTTCCTCTCCATTATTTTCATTGTCAAAGATGACACCCAAGATTTTGATTTTATCATATTGCACATTCACCTCCGTATTGCCCCAATTCCCTATTGCAAAGCAATCACATTTATTTTTATTTAATTTGAAGCCAGAGCCCTCACAAAAAAATTCTGTCTGTCTGATAGCACGTTTCAGGGATGGTTCATCTGAACATAGAATATTAACATCATCCATGTATGCTATCGTCTTTACGCTCTGTCCTCCACTTCCAGGGATTGGCACTCCTCTAATGAGCTTATCTTTTCTCAAAACATTTAACAGAGGTTCTATTGCACATATGAAAAGAATGGGTGATAGGGGGCACCCCTGTTTCACCCCAGACTGTAAACATACCTCTTGGGATAAAAAACCGTTAATTAAAATACGACTAAAACAGTTTTTATATAAAAGTGCAATTTTTCCAACAATAAAATCAGGAAAATTCATTTTCTTTAAAACCAACCATAAAAAATCATGAGAAACACGGTCATAAGCCTTTTGAAAATCCAAGGATAAAATTGCCAATTTCTGATCACATTGTTTCTGATACCATAAAACATCTTTTACAAGGTTTAGATGATCACTTATTTTCCTTCCAGGTACTCCGCATACTTGGTCACTGTGTATAACCTTAGCAATTACCTGCTTGAGCCTATTTGCTAAAATTTTTGCTAAAACCTTATAGTCTGTATTTAGCAGGGTAATAGGCCTCCAATTTTCTAATTTAGAGATGTCTCCTTTTTTAAAAATTAGAGTAACAACACCATCTCTCCAGGACGCAGGTAAAATCTCAGATTTAAAAGCACAGTTAAAAATACCTAAAAGATCATCTTTTAAAATGGACCAAAAACACAGATAAAATTCAACTGGCAACCCATCCGAACCAGGTGTTTTACCATTTAAAAAACTCTTAAAAGTGCTTAAAAGTTCAGGTAAAAAGATTTCATCACAAAGGCTCTCTTGGTCAGTTTTGTCAAGTTTTGAATCCAAGGTATCTAAAACATCATTAGTAAAGGAAATATCAATATCTTTTTTATTAAAAAGCTCCTGATAAAATACTTGTGCTTCTCGCAACATCTCTTCATTAGTTATCTTCCCTTCTATTACAGATATCATTTCTTTCTTTCCCACCACCTTCTTAAAAAAGAATCTCGAACACTTTTCATCATTCTCCAGACATTGCACCTTGCTGTTAAAAATCATTTCTTTTCCTTTTTGACTAATGGCATTTTTTATTTCATTCTTTGTCTGAGCAATAACATCATCCATCTCAAGCCCGGCTTGCTTTAGTTTATAATATGTTTGGATTTTAGTGTTTAACATTTTAAACCATAACTTTTTCTCCTTAGCCTTTTGGATGCCCACACGGATAAAAAACTGTTTAGTCCTCTTTTTAACATCCTCCCACCAATCCAAAATATTTTTATATTGGGATTGACGCAATCTCCATTTGTTATAAGCAGCAATAAAATCATTTTTTGTTTTCATGTCCTCTAATAAAGTAGTGTTGAGCTTCCAAACGCCTCTGCCTTTCTCTAGGCCAGGTAAAGTGACATGTGCATATAATAACTTATGATCAGAGAAAATATTTGATAAAAGAGAAACATCAACTAGATTAAAACTTTCCGATAAAAAAATAAAATCAATCCTGGATTTGCAGACATTATTTTCCCATGTGTAACCAGGGTCGTCTGGGTATTTTCTCTTCCAGACATCGATAAAGTTAAAATCCTCAGTCATACTCTTAATCTGTTTCTCTGTTTTATCCACTCTGACATGCACACTTCCACTCTCACGATGATCACCACTCATACAACAATTAAAATCTCCAGCCATTAAAATAGGTGTTGAACCTGGGATAAAAGCCTGAATATCATTAATCAAGTCGGCTCTCTCATTTTTTTCAGGAGAAGCATAGATGTTAAAAAGCTTAATCTCCGAGCCATTGTACTTAATATTAACTAATAGCGCTCTACCAGGTATAATTTCTAAGAAGGACAAAACTTGTACATCTGAACCTCTAAACAAGATCCCAACACCTGAAGATCTGTTCAGATTGTCACCCGACCAGACCGATGGTCCCAAAGTCCAGCCACGACAAAGGTCCTCATAATTTGGACTATGTTCAATTCCACATTCTTGTAAAAAGAACAGAGAACAGTCCAAGGTCTCTAAAAAACTAAACAAAGCAGCCCTTCTCGTAGGGCTCTTTAGACCTCTCACATTAAGAGAGGAGCACTTTAAGGAAGCTATTCGCTACTGGAGTTTGAGTCCGATATGAAACCCACAGGTGACTCCGGGCTTTCGAACTCTTTGATATTTTTTGGATCGGACGCTGATCTTATAGAAGGCCTCCATGCATGTTGACTGTCCTCACATTCGTCTGAGCTTTTTTTGACAGGCCGTTTAATACCAAGTTGTGGCTCATCTCCGAGTTCCTTCTTCCGCTTGATCTCCTTCACGCCAACCTCCATGGCTTCACTGCTCACTAGTGACCCTCCACCGCCAGAACCCTCCACAGAAGGTCTCCCCTCTGTCTCAGGCACAGCAGCAGAAAGGTCCATAAGCTCCGCCACGACATCAGAAGTTACAGCCGGCTTTTCTGAAGGCGCCTCAGACCGCTGGGGTGCTTTCGCAGGTGGTACTTCAGCTTGCACTACACCCACTCTCCCCGCTACACGGTCAGCCCACGATCTAGCTACACTGGAACGGAGACTGCAATCTTTAAAGGCATGGCCTTCTTCACCACAAATGTTGCAGACGATTTTAGCACAGTCCTTAGAAACATGGCCTTCTTGATTGCACCGACCACAGCGAACTGTAGTGTCCGTGCAAACTTCCATAGTATGTCCGAATTTCTTACATTTCCTACAAAAAGTAGGCATCTCGGGATAAAACAAATAGCCCTTATCCCGACCGATAGAAAAGTTGGAGGGTGGATGACACAACCCTCCAATGCCAGTAGCATCCTCCTTCATTTTCACAAAAAACTTATGTTTCCCCGTCCATAGGTCTTCTGAATTCATCACCTTATGGGAATACTTAACAGAACTGCAGTATTTCCCCAAAAAGAGCTCAATATGGGACACAGTCACAAAGGGATTGTGCATACACACAACTAGAGGAATATCGCCTCCAGTATACAACACTGTGACCGTGATCCCATCAAGCTCAGCAAGGTCTTGATTGCTTTTCAGCTTCTCAAAAAGATTCTGGCATGCATAAGCAGAGTCCAGAGTTAGGATGAAGCTGCCCTTCCGAGGATCTCTGAGACAGACGATGTTCTCTTTCTTCACCCCAAGAAGCTTGTAGAGAGTTTCTTTCACAAAATAAGAAAGTTGGACGAGTTCTTGCTTGTCTTCATCAACATCAAAGCGAAAGGAAAAACGAATCCGCGTTTCACCGGATGTAAGGTAACGGATGCGAACACCCATCTTGTCGATCGCCTTTTCGGTTCCTCGTAGCAGCCCCCCTTGAAAAAGGTAGGACAAACTCCCAGGATCCTCCTGACCAGACACTTGATCTAGCCAAAAGGCCGAGAAGCGATAACCGTGAAAGGGGCGGGCCCAACAAGGTCCCCTTCATGGGCACTATCACTGCTTGCTGTCAGGGAGGCTGCCAGACAATTTTCCATGCACACTCTGGGCTGGGGGGCAGTCAACCACCAGTACACACAGCAGAACCTAAACCCATACCATTATTGCTAAGCAGCAAGACAGGGGCCCATTGCACTCCCACGGGGCCTTTTTAAATGCAATCCATAACCCGGATTTGCCAGGAACCCTTCTTACTCCTCCTACTTGCATGTGACACTGGGCTTAGGATCTGCATAGGAAACACACACACAAGCACACACCTACCTTTGTTGCCTGCAGATGCCTCCTTGGCTGTCCCCAAACGGTATCAAACCAACACCCACGGGAAGCTGTAAGCATAGAGGACATGCCTGCACCCCATTGGACTTACCTGTGTGGGTTAAATCCGGGTTATTTGACAACCTATGGCGGTGATGGTTCTGCTCAGGCAGAGCAGTGCTGATGCTCCTCATAAAGCTGTCGCTGCTGTGAAGGTTCTAGGTGACATCACAAATCCCTATGGTTACATACACAACAAAGCTGGGTTGTTGTTGTTTACACTCTGCAAGGCCTGTGGAAGTGAGTGACATCATAGCACTGTAGTTCTGAGGGTTCTAGATGGATGCAACAATCTCCTGTTGCTTCTATGAAGGCCATAATAGACGACATCACCAAACAGCTCCATAGTCACATACACAGCAAAGGAGAGATGTTGTTTACACCTAGTGATGTCAGTGGTATTGAGTGACATCACAGCACAGTGCTAAGGCTCCTGGGCCTGGACACAGCAGCGGCTGCAATATCTCAACGGAGAATACGTTTATATATATGTGTGTGTGTGCGCGTATATATATATATATATATATATATATATATATATATATATATATTTCTCCGCCGAAATCACTTTTAAACCCATTTCCACCTTTTTTTCCCTTCTCTTCCTCTTACTTTTTTTTCACGTTTTTTTACGTTTTTCTCCTTTTCGCCTCTTTTCTGGGCGTATTATTCTTCTTTTTCTTCTTTTTTTTCGTCTAATGCATACCCCATCAGTGCAGCAATGCTTATTCAATACCGCCAGCAGATGGAGACACTGGGGGATAATTTTCTAAGGATTTATACTGATTTTTCCTGTCTGAATTTGTCGCACAGAAAGTTGCAGGCCAAATATGTGTGACATTTCTGCGACTTTAGCTTCTAGAGCATTTTTACAACATTATACATAGGTGCTGAATACATAAAAAGCGACTGTTCAGCGACAGACAAGTCGCATCGGCTGAAAGTAGGCCAGAATGTCAGTCCATGTTGGAGCAGGTTTAGATACAGTCTAAAGCATAGATCTCAAAGTCTGTGCACAGAATTTAGCAAGGGCCTCGCACCTTCTGATGCATCAGGTAGGTGCACAATAGCATAGCCTAACCCTCTGTACTTTGGTCTATATTGATGCGGGACATAGACAGCCAGCTGATGACCAATCCATTAGTGCAATGGATGGCTGGAAGCATTTGTCTTTGCCTTTGCAATACCACAGAAGCAATGCATGGTCAATGTACAGCAATGACACACCTGTGTGAACAGCCAGGAGACCCCCCCCCCCATGTTATGTTACATAGTTACATAGTTAGTACGGTCGAAAAAAGACATATGTCCATCAAGTTCAACCAGGGAATTAAGGGGTAGGGGTGTGGCGCGATATTGGGGAAGGGATGAGATTTTATATTTCTTCATAAGCATTAATCTTATTTTGTCAATTAGGAACATTCAGCACCCACCCGCTATCAAGGCAGCTGCCTATCATGTCATGCCCTACCTGCACAGGTGTGCTGCCTACTCAAATGATCCAATTAAGGAGGCCATTTAGTCAGCAGCAGCAGAAGTCCTGTGCCTGGACGCTCCAACAGGGGCCAGACACAAGCAGAAGCAGAAGCAGCAGAAGCAGCAGCAGCACCACCTTTTGTTTTTTGGCTGCAGCAGCAGCAGCAGCAAGGCCCACAGGGCTGGCTAGCTGGCTAGCCAGCAAGCAGGTAGCAATGAAAGTAGGAATCTTTCTTTTTAACCCTGTAAGGGGGTGGTGCACTGTACCCGAAGATACTGCCATATCGGGTCAATGCATAGGGCGACGGAAGCAAGCTTCGAAATCGGCCCCCGTTCTCAAAAATCCATTTAATATATGGTCCCCAGATAGGGGACGTATCAGATATTAAACTGATAAGAACAGATACTACACTTGATCTTAGCCAAAAGGCCGAGAAGCGATAACCGTGAAAGGGGCGGGCCCAACAAGGTCCCCTTCATGGGCACTATCACTGCTTGCTGTCAGGGAGGCTGCCAGACAATTTTCCATGCACACTCTGGGCTGGGGGGCAGTCAACCACCAGTACACACAGCAGAACCTAAACCCATACCATTATTGCTAAGCAGCAAGACAGGGGCCCATTGCACTCCCACGGGGCCTTTTTAAATGCAATCCATAACCCGGATTTGCCAGGAACCCTTCTTACTCCTCCTACTTGCATGTGACACTGGGCTTAGGATCTGCATAGGAAACACACACACAAGCACACACCTACCTTTGTTGCCTGCAGATGCCTCCTTGGCTGTCCCCAAACGGTATCAAACCAACACCCACGGGAAGCTGTAAGCATAGAGGACATGCCTGCACCCCATTGGACTTACCTGTGTGGGTTAAATCCGGGTTATTTGACAACCTATGGCGGTGATGGTTCTGCTCAGGCAGAGCAGTGCTGATGCTCCTCATAAAGCTGTCGCTGCTGTGAAGGTTCTAGGTGACATCACAAATCCCTATGGTTACATACACAACAAAGCTGGGTTGTTGTTGTTTACACTCTGCAAGGCCTGTGGAAGTGAGTGACATCATAGCACTGTAGTTCTGAGGGTTCTAGATGGATGCAACAATCTCCTGTTGCTTCTATGAAGGCCATAATAGACGACATCACCAAACAGCTCCATAGTCACATACACAGCAAAGGAGAGATGTTGTTTACACCTAGTGATGTCAGTGGTATTGAGTGACATCACAGCACAGTGCTAAGGCTCCTGGGCCTGGACACAGCAGCGGCTGCAATATCTCAACGGAGAATACGTTTATATATATGTGTGTGTGTGCGCGTATATATATATATATATATATATATATATATATATATATATATTTCTCCGCCGAAATCACTTTTAAACCCATTTCCACCTTTTTTTCCCTTCTCTTCCTCTTACTTTTTTTTCACGTTTTTTTACGTTTTTCTCCTTTTCGCCTCTTTTCTGGGCGTATTATTCTTCTTTTTCTTCTTTTTTTTCGTCTAATGCATACCCCATCAGTGCAGCAATGCTTATTCAATACCGCCAGCAGATGGAGACACTGGGGGATAATTTTCTAAGGATTTATACTGATTTTTCCTGTCTGAATTTGTCGCACAGAAAGTTGCAGGCCAAATATGTGTGACATTTCTGCGACTTTAGCTTCTAGAGCATTTTTACAACATTATACATAGGTGCTGAATACATAAAAAGCGACTGTTCAGCGACAGACAAGTCGCATCGGCTGAAAGTAGGCCAGAATGTCAGTCCATGTTGGAGCAGGTTTAGATACAGTCTAAAGCATAGATCTCAAAGTCTGTGCACAGAATTTAGCAAGGGCCTCGCACCTTCTGATGCATCAGGTAGGTGCACAATAGCATAGCCTAACCCTCTGTACTTTGGTCTATATTGATGCGGGACATAGACAGCCAGCTGATGACCAATCCATTAGTGCAATGGATGGCTGGAAGCATTTGTCTTTGCCTTTGCAATACCACAGAAGCAATGCATGGTCAATGTACAGCAATGACACACCTGTGTGAACAGCCAGGAGACCCCCCCCCCCATGTTATGTTACATAGTTACATAGTTAGTACGGTCGAAAAAAGACATATGTCCATCAAGTTCAACCAGGGAATTAAGGGGTAGGGGTGTGGCGCGATATTGGGGAAGGGATGAGATTTTATATTTCTTCATAAGCATTAATCTTATTTTGTCAATTAGGAACATTCAGCACCCACCCGCTATCAAGGCAGCTGCCTATCATGTCATGCCCTACCTGCACAGGTGTGCTGCCTACTCAAATGATCCAATTAAGGAGGCCATTTAGTCAGCAGCAGCAGAAGTCCTGTGCCTGGACGCTCCAACAGGGGCCAGACACAAGCAGAAGCAGAAGCAGCAGAAGCAGCAGCAGCACCACCTTTTGTTTTTTGGCTGCAGCAGCAGCAGCAGCAGCAAGGCCCACAGGGCTGGCTAGCTGGCTAGCCAGCAAGCAGGTAGCAATGAAAGTAGGAATCTTTCTTTTTAACCCTGTAAGGGGGGTGGTGCACTGTACCCGAAGATACTGCCATATCGGGTCAATGCATAGGGCGACGGAAGCAAGCTTCGAAATCGGCCCCCGTTCTCAAAAATCCATTTAATATATGGTCCCCAGATAGGGGACGTATCAGATATTAAACTGATAAGAACAGATACTACACTTGATCTTAGCCAAAAGGCCGAGAAGCGATAACCGTGTGAAAGGGGCGGGCCCAACAAGGTCCCCTTCATGGGCACTATCACTGCTTGCTGTCAGGGAGGCTGCCAGACAATTTTCCATGCACACTCTGGGCTGGGGGGCAGTCAACCACCAGTACACACAGCAGAACCTAACCCATACCATTATTGCTAAGCAGCAAGACAAGGGGCCCATTGCACTCCCACGGGGCCTTTTTAAATGCAATCCATAACCCGGATTTGCCAGGAACCCTTCTTACTCCTCCTACTTGCATGTGACACTGGGCTTAGGATCTGCATAGGAAACACACACACAAGCACACACCTACCTTTGTTGCCTGCAGATGCCTCCTTGGCTGTCCCCAAAACGGTATCAAACCAACACCCACGGGAAGCTGTAAGCATAGAGGACATGCCTGCACCCCATTGGACTTTCCTGTGTGGGTTAAATCCGGGTTATTTGACAACCTATGGCGGGTGATGGTTCTGCTCAGGCAGAGCAGTGCTTGATGCTCCTCATAAAGCTGTCCGCTGCTGTGAAGGGTTCTAGGTGATACATCACAAATCCCTATGGTTACATACACAACAAAGCTGGGTTGTTGTTGTTTACACTCTGCAAGGCCTGTGGAAGTGAGTGACATCATAGCACTGTAGTTCTGAGGGTTCTAGATGGATGCAACAATCTCCTGTTGCTTCTATGAAGGCCATAATAGACGACATCACCCAAACAGCTCCATAGTCACATACACAGCAAAGGAGAGATGTTGTTTACACCTAGTGATGTCAGTGGTATTGAGTGACATCACAGCACAGTGCTAAGGCTCCTGGGCCTGGACACAGCAGCGGCTGCAATATCTCAACGGAGAATACGTTATATATATATGTGTGTGTGTGCGCGTATATATATATATATATATATATATATATATATATATATATATATATATATATATTTCTCCGCCGAAATCACTTTTAAACCCATTTCCACCTTTTTTTCCCTTCTCTTCCTCTTACTTTTTTTTCACGTTTTTTTACGTTTTTTCCTTTTCGCCTCTTTTCTGGGCGTATTATTCTTCTTTTTCTTCTTTTTTTTCGTCTAATGCATACCCCATCAGTGCAGCAATGCTTATTCAATACCGCCAGCAGATGGAGACACTGGGGGATAATTTTCTAAGGATTTATACTGATTTTTCCTGTCTGAATTTGTCGCACAGAAAGTTGCAGGCCAAATATTGTGTGACATTTCTGCGACTTTAGCTTCTAGAGCATTTTTACAACATTATACATAGGTGCTGAATACATAAAAAGCGACTGTTCAGCGACAGACAAGTCGCATCGGCTGAAAAGTAGGCCAGAATGTCAGTCCCATGTTGGAGCAGGTTTAGATACAGTCTAAAGCATAGATCTCAAAGTCTGTGCACAGAATTTAGCAAGGGCCTCGCACCTTCTGATGCATCAGGTAGGTGCACAATAGCATAGCCTAACCCTCTGTACTTTGGTCTATATTGATGCGGGACATAGACAGCCAGCTGATGACCAATCCATTAGTGCAATGGATGGCTGGAAGCATTTGTCTTTGCCTTTGCAATACCACAGAAGCAATGCATGGTCAATGTACAGCAATGACACACCTGTGTGAACAGCCAGGAGACCCCCCCCCCCCATGTTATGTTACATAGTTACATAGTTAGTACGGTCGAAAAAAGACATATGTCCATCAAGTTCAACCAGGGAATTAAGGGGTAGGGGTGTGGCGCGATATTGGGGAAGGGATGAGATTTTATATTTCTTCATAAGCATTAATCTTATTTTGTCAATTAGGAACATTCAGCACCCACCCGCTATCAAGGCAGCTGCCTATCATGTCATGCCCTACCTGCACAGGTGTGCTGCCCTACTCAAATGATCCAATTAAGGAGGCCATTTTAGTCAGCAGCAGCAGAAGTCCTGTGCCTGGACGCTCCAACAGGGGCCAGACACAAGCAGAAGCAGAAGCAGCAGAAGCAGCAGCAGCACCACCTTTTGTTTTTTGGCTGCAGCAGCAGCAGCAGCAGCAAGGCCCACAGGGCTGGCTAGCTGGCTAGCCAGCAAGCAGGTAGCAATGAAAGTAGGAATCTTTCTTTTTAACCCTGTAAGGGGGTGGTGCACTGTACCCGAAGATACTGCCATATCGGGTCAATGCATAGGGCGACGGAAGCAAGCTTCGAAATCGGCCCCCGTTCTCAAAAATCCATTTAATATATGGTCCCCAGATAGGGGACGTATCAGATATTAAACTGATAAGAACAGATACTACACTTGATCTTAGCCAAAAGGCCGAGAAGCGATAACCGTGAAAGGGGCGGGCCCCAACAAGGTCCCCCTTCATGGGCACTATCACTGCTTGCTGTCAGGAGGCTGCCAGACAATTTTCCATGCACACTCTGGGCTGGGGGGCAGTCAACCACCAGTACACACAGCAGAACCTAAACCCATACCATTATTGCTAAGCAGCAAGACAGGGGGCCCATTGCACTCCACGGGGCCTTTTTAAATGCAAATCCATAACCCGGATTTGCCAGGAACCCTTCTTACTCCTCCTACTTGCATGTGACACTGGGCTTAGGATCTGCATAGGAAACACACACACAAGCACACACCTACCTTTGTTGCCTGCAGATGCCTCCTTGGCTGTCCCCAAACGGTATCAAACCAACACCCACGGGGAAGCTGTAAGCATAGAGGACATGCCTGCACCCCATTGGACTTACCTGTGTGGGTTAAATCCGGGTTATTTGACAACCTATGGCGGTGATGGTTTCTGCTCAGGCAGAGCAGTGCTGATGCTCCTCATAAAGCTGTCGCTGCTGTGAAGGTTCTAGGTGACATCACAAATCCCTATGGTTACATACACAACAAAGCTGGGTTGTTGTTGTTTACACTCTGCAAGGCCTGTGGAAGTGAGTGACATCATAGCACTGTAGTTCTGAGGGTTCTAGATGGATGCAACAATCTCCTGTTGCTTCTATGAAGGCCATAATAGACGACATCACCAAACAGCTCCATAGTCACATACACAGCAAAGGAGAGATGTTGTTTACACCTAGTGATGTCAGTGGTATTGAGTGACATCACAGCACAGTGCTAAGGCTCCTGGGCCTGGACACAGCAGCGGCTGCAATATCTCAACGGAGAATACGTTTATATATATGTGTGTGTGTGCGCGTAATATATATATATATATATATATTTAATATATATATATATTTCTCCGCCGAAATCACTTTTAAACCCATTTCCACCTTTTTTTCCCTTCTCTTCCTCTTACTTTTTTTTCACGTTTTTTTACGTTTTTCTCCTTTTCGCCTCTTTTCTGGGCGTATTATTCTTCTTTTTCTTCTTTTTTTTCGTCTAATGCATACCCCATCAGTGCAGCAATGCTTATTCAATACGCCAGCAGATGGAGACACTGGGGGATAATTTTCTAAGGATTTATACTGATTTTTCCTGTCTGAATTTGTCGCACAGAAAGTTGCAGGCCAAATATGTGTGACATTTCTGCGACTTTAGCTTCTAGAGCATTTTTACAACATTATACATAGGTGCTGAATACATAAAAAGCGACTGTTCAGCGACAGACAAGTCGCATCGGCTGCCATGTTGGAGCAGGTTTAGATACAGTCTAAAGCATAGATCTCAAAGTCTGTGCACAGAATTTAGCAAGGGCCTCGCACCTTCTGATGCATCAGGTAGGTGCACAATAGCATAGCCTAACCCTCTGTACTTTGGTCTATATTGATGCGGGACATAGGACAGCCAGCTGATGACCAATCCATTAGTGCAATGGATGGCTGGAAGCATTTGTCTTTGCCTTTGCAATACCACAGAAGCAATGCATGGTCAATGTACAGCAATGACACACCTGTGTGAACAGCCAGGAGACCCCCCCCCCCCCATGTTATGTTACATAGTTACATAGTTAGTACGGTCGAAAAAAGACATATGTCCATCAAGTTCAACCAGGAATTAAGGGGTAGGGGTGTGGCGCGATATTGGGGAAGGGATGAGATTTTATATTTCTTCATAAGCATTAATCTTATTTTGTCAATTAGGAACATTCAGCACCCACCCGCTATCAAGGCAGCTGCCTATCATGTCATGCCCTACCTGCACAGGTGTGCTGCCTACTCAAATGATCCAATTAAGGAGGCCATTTAGTCAGCAGCAGCAGAAGT
>NW_026608093.1:0-89703 GCF_029499605.1 Hyla sarda
GCTATTGTGCACCTACCTGATGCATCAGAAGGTGCGAGGCCCTTGCTAAATTCTGTGCACAGACTTTGAGATCTATACTTTAGACTGTATCTAAACCTGCTCCAACATGGACTGACATTCTGGCCTACTTTCAGCCGATGCGACTTGTCTGTCGCTGAACAGTCGCTTTTTATGTATTCAGCACCTATGTATAATGTTGTAAAAATGCTCTAGAAGCTAAAGTCGCAAAAATGTCACACATATTTGGAATGCAACTTTCTGTGCGACAAATTCAGACAGGAAAAATCAGTATAAATCCTTAGAAAATTATCCCCCAGTGTCTCCATCTGCTGGCGGTATTGAATAAGCATTGCTGCACTGATGGGGTATGCATTAGACGAAAAAAAAGAAGAAAAAGAAGAATAATACGCCCAGAAAAGAGGCGAAAAGGAGAAAAACGTAAAAAAACGTGAAAAAAAAGTAAGAGGAAGAGAAGGGAAAAAAAGGTGGAAATGGGTTTAAAAGTGATTTCGGCGGAGAAATATATATATATATATATATATATATATATATATATATATATATATATACGCGCACACACACACATATATATAAACATATTCTCCGTTGAGATATTGCAGCCGCTGCTGTGTCCAGGCCCAGGAGCCTTAGCACTGTGCTGTGATGTCACTCAATACCACTGACATCACTAGGTGTAAACAACATCTCTCCTTTGCTGTGTATGTGACTATGGAGCTGTTTGGTGATGTCGTCTATTATGGCCTTCATAGAAGCAACAGGAGATTGTTGCATCCATCTAGAACCCTCAGAACTACAGTGCTATGATGTCACTCACTTCCACAGGCCTTGCAGAGTGTAAACAACAACAACCCAGCTTTGTTGTGTATGTAACCATAGGGATTTGTGATGTCACCTAGAACCTTCACAGCAGCGACAGCTTTATGAGGAGCATCAGCACTGCTCTGCCTGAGCAGAACCATCACCGCCATAGGTTGTCAAATAACCCGGGTTTAACCCACACAGGTAAGTCCAATGGGGTGCAGGCATGTCCTCTATGCTTACAGCTTCCCGTGGGTGTTGGTTTGATACCGTTTGGGGACAGCCAAGGAGGCATCTGCAGGCAACAAAGGTAGGTGTGTGCTTGTGTGTGTGTTTCCTATGCAGATCCTAAGCCCAGTGTCACATGCAAGTAGGAGGAGTAAGAAGGGTTCCTGGCAAATCCGGGTTATGGATTGCATTTAAAAAGGCCCCGTGGGAGTGCAATGGGCCCCTGTCTTGCTGCTTAGCAATAATGGTATGGGTTTAGGTTCTGCTGTGTGTACTGGTGGTTGACTGCCCCCCAGCCCAGAGTGTGCATGGAAAATTGTCTGGCAGCCTCCCTGACAGCAAGCAGTGATAGTGCCCATGAAGGGCACCTTGTTGGGCCCGCCCCTTTCACGGTTATCGCTTCTCGGCCTTTTGGCTAAGATCAAGTGTAGTATCTGTTCTTATCAGTTTAATATCTGATACGTCCCCTATCTGGGGACCATATATTAAATGGATTTTTGAGAACGGGGGCCGATTTCGAAGCTTGCTTCCGTCGCCCTATGCATTGACCCGATATGGCAGTATCTTCGGGTACAGTGCACCACCCCCTTACAGGGTTAAAAAGAAAGATTCCTACTTTCATTGCTACCTGCTTGCTGGCTAGCCAGCTAGCCAGCCCTGTGGGCCTTGCTGCTGCTGCAGCCAAAAAACAAAAGGTGGTGGTGCTGCTGCTGCTGCTGCTGCTTCTGCTTCTGCTTGTGTCTGGCCGCTGTTGGAGCGTCCAGGCACAGGACTTCTGCTGCTGCTGACTAAATGGCCTCCTTAATTGGATCATTTGAGTAGCCAGCACACCTGTGCAGGTAGGGCATGACATGATAGGCAGCTGCCTTGATAGCGGGTGGGTGCTGAATGTTCCTAATTGACAAAATAAGATTAATGCTTATGAAGAAATATAAAATCTCATCCCTTCCCCAATATCGCGCCACACCCCTACCCCTTAATTCCCTGGTTGAACTTGATGGACATATGTCTTTTTTCGACCGTACTAACTATGTAACTATGTAACATAACATGGGGGGGGGGGGGGGTCTCCTGGCTGTTCACACAGGTGTGTCATTGCTGTACATTGACCATGCATTGCTTCTGTGGTATTGCAAAGGCAAAGACAAATGCTTCCAGCCATCCATTGCACTAATGGATTGGTCATCAGCTGGCTGTCTATGTCCCGCATCAATATAGACCAAAGTACAGAGGGTTAGGCTATGCTATTGTGCACCTACCTGATGCATCAGAAGGTGCGAGGCCCTTGCTAAATTCTGTGCACAGACTTTGAGATCTATACTTTAGACTGTATCTAAACCTGCTCCAACATGGACTGACATTCTGGCCTACTTTCAGCCGATGCGACTTGTCTGTCGCTGAACAGTCGCTTTTTATGTATTCAGCACCTATGTATAATGTTGTAAAAATGCTCTAGAAGCTAAAGTCGCAGAAATGTCACACATATTTGGCCTGCAACTTTCTGTGCGACAAATTCAGACAGGAAAAATCAGTATAAATCCTTAGAAAATTATCCCCCAGTGTCTCCATCTGCTGGCGGTATTGAATAAGCATTGCTGCACTGATGGGGTATGCATTAGACGAAAAAAAAGAAGAAAAAGAAGAATAATACGCCCAGAAAAGAGGCGAAAAGGAGAAAAACGTAAAAAAACGTGAAAAAAAAGTAAGAGGAAGAGAAGGGAAAAAAAGGTGGAAATGGGTTTAAAAGTGATTTCGGCGGAGAAATATATATATATATATATATATATATATATATATATATATATATACGCGCACACACACACATATATATAAACGTATTCTCCGTTGAGATATTGCAGCCGCTGCTGTGTCCAGGCCCAGGAGCCTTAGCACTGTGCTGTGATGTCACTCAATACCACTGACATCACTAGGTGTAAACAACATCTCTCCTTTGCTGTGTATGTGACTATGGAGCTGTTTGGTGATGTCGTCTATTATGGCCTTCATAGAAGCAACAGGAGATTGTTGCATCCATCTAGAACCCTCAGAACTACAGTGCTATGATGTCACTCACTTCCACAGGCCTTGCAGAGTGTAAACAACAACAACCCAGCTTTGTTGTGTATGTAACCATAGGGATTTGTGATGTCACCTAGAACCTTCACAGCAGCGACAGCTTTATGAGGAGCATCAGCACTGCTCTGCCTGAGCAGAACCATCACCGCCATAGGTTGTCAAATAACCCGGGTTTAACCCACACAGGTAAGTCCAATGGGGTGCAGGCATGTCCTCTATGCTTACAGCTTCCCGTGGGTGTTGGTTTGATACCGTTTGGGGACAGCCAAGGAGGCATCTGCAGGCAACAAAGGTAGGTGTGTGCTTGTGTGTGTGTTTCCTATGCAGATCCTAAGCCCAGTGTCACATGCAAGTAGGAGGAGTAAGAAGGGTTCCTGGCAAATCCGGGTTATGGATTGCATTTAAAAAGGCCCCGTGGGAGTGCAATGGGCCCCTGTCTTGCTGCTTAGCAATAATGGTATGGGTTTAGGTTCTGCTGTGTGTACTGGTGGTTGACTGCCCCCCAGCCCAGAGTGTGCATGGAAAATTGTCTGGCAGCCTCCCTGACAGCAAGCAGTGATAGTGCCCATGAAGGGCACCTTGTTGGGCCCGCCCCTTTCACGGTTATCGCTTCTCGGCCTTTTGGCTAAGATCAAGTGTAGTATCTGTTCTTATCAGTTTAATATCTGATACGTCCCCTATCTGGGGACCATATATTAAATGGATTTTTGAGAACGGGGGCCGATTTCGAAGCTTGCTTCCGTCGCCCTATGCATTGACCCGATATGGCAGTATCTTCGGGTACAGTGCACCACCCCCTTACAGGGTTAAAAAGAAAGATTCCTACTTTCATTGCTACCTGCTTGCTGGCTAGCCAGCTAGCCAGCCCTGTGGGCCTTGCTGCTGCTGCAGCCAAAAAACAAAAGGTGGTGCTGCTGCTGCTTCTGCTGCTTCTGCTTCTGCTTGTGTCTGGCCGCTGTTGGAGCGTCCAGGCACAGGACTTCTGCTGCTGCTGACTAAATGGCCTCCTTAATTGGATCATTTGAGTAGCCAGCACACCTGTGCAGGTAGGGCATGACATGATAGGCAGCTGCCTTGATAGCGGGTGGGTGCTGAATGTTCCTAATTGACAAAATAAGATTAATGCTTATGAAGAAATATAAAATCTCATCCCTTCCCCAATATCGCGCCACACCCCTACCCCTTAATTCCCTGGTTGAACTTGATGGACATATGTCTTTTTTCGACCGTACTAACTATGTAACTATGTAACATAACATGGGGGGGGGGGGTCTCCTGGCTGTTCACACAGGTGTGTCATTGCTGTACATTGACCATGCATTGCTTCTGTGGTATTGCAAAGGCAAAGACAAATGCTTCCAGCCATCCATTGCACTAATGGATTGGTCATCAGCTGGCTGTCTATGTCCCGCATCAATATAGACCAAAGTACAGAGGGTTAGGCTATGCTATTGTGCACCTACCTGATGCATCAGAAGGTGCGAGGCCCTTGCTAAATTCTGTGCACAGACTTTGAGATCTATACTTTAGACTGTATCTAAACCTG
Source organism: Hyla sarda (assembly GCF_029499605.1). NCBI lineage: Eukaryota > Metazoa > Chordata > Amphibia > Anura > Hylidae > Hyla > Hyla sarda. The sequence goes on from NW_026608093.1 coordinate 4,670, forward strand.
CTCCAACATGGACTGACATTCTGGCCTACTTTCAGCCGATGCGACTTGTCTGTCGCTGAACAGTCGCTTTTTATGTATTCAGCACCTATGTATAATGTTGTAAAAATGCTCTAGAAGCTAAAGTCGCAGAAATGTCACACATATTTGGAATGCAACTTTCTGTGCGACAAATTCAGACAGGAAAAATCAGTATAAATCCTTAGAAAATTATCCCCCAGTGTCTCCATCTGCTGGCGGTATTGAATAAGCATTGCTGCACTGATGGGGTATGCATTAGACGAAAAAAAAGAAGAAAAAGAAGAATAATACGCCCAGAAAAGAGGCGAAAAGGAGAAAAACGTAAAAAAACGTGAAAAAAAAGTAAGAGGAAGAGAAGGGAAAAAAAGGTGGAAATGGGTTTAAAAGTGATTTCGGCGGAGAAATATATATATATATATATATATATATATATATATATATATATATACGCGCACACACACACATATATATAAACGTATTCTCCGTTGAGATATTGCAGCCGCTGCTGTGTCCAGGCCCAGGAGCCTTAGCACTGTGCTGTGATGTCACTCAATACCACTGACATCACTAGGTGTAAACAACATCTCTCCTTTGCTGTGTATGTGACTATGGAGCTGTTTGGTGATGTCGTCTATTATGGCCTTCATAGAAGCAACAGGAGATTGTTGCATCCATCTAGAACCCTCAGAACTACAGTGCTATGATGTCACTCACTTCCACAGGCCTTGCAGACTGTAAACAACAACAACCCAGCTTTGTTGTGTATGTAACCATAGGGATTTGTGATGTCACCTAGAACCTTCACAGCAGCGACAGCTTTATGAGGAGCATCAGCACTGCTCTGCCTGAGCAGAACCATCACCGCCATAGGTTGTCAAATAACCCGGGTTTAACCCACACAGGTAAGTCCAATGGGGTGCAGGCATGTCCTCTATGCTTACAGCTTCCCGTGGGTGTTGGTTTGATACCGTTTGGGGACAGCCAAGGAGGCATCTGCAGGCAACAAAGGTAGGTGTGTGCTTGTGTGTGTGTTTCCTATGCAGATCCTAAGCCCAGTGTCACATGCAAGTAGGAGGAGTAAGAAGGGTTCCTGGCAAATCCGGGTTATGGATTGCATTTAAAAAGGCCCCGTGGGAGTGCAATGGGCCCCTGTCTTGCTGCTTAGCAATAATGGTATGGGTTTAGGTTCTGCTGTGTGTACTGGTGGTTGACTGCCCCCCAGCCCAGAGTGTGCATGGAAAATTGTCTGGCAGCCTCCCTGACAGCAAGCAGTGATAGTGCCCATGAAGGGCACCTTGTTGGGCCCGCCCCTTTCACGGTTATCGCTTCTCGGCCTTTTGGCTAAGATCAAGTGTAGTATCTGTTCTTATCAGTTTAATATCTGATACGTCCCCTATCTGGGGACCATATATTAAATGGATTTTTGAGAACGGGGGCCGATTTCGAAGCTTGCTTCCGTCGCCCTATGCATTGACCCGATATGGCAGTATCTTCGGGTACAGTGCACCACCCCCTTACAGGGTTAAAAAGAAAGATTCCTACTTTCATTGCTACCTGCTTGCTGGCTAGCCAGCTAGCCAGCCCTGTGGGCCTTGCTGCTGCTGCAGCCAAAAAACAAAAGGTGGTGCTGCTGCTGCTGCTGCTGCTTCTGCTTCTGCTTGTGTCTGGCCGCTGTTGGAGCGTCCAGGCACAGGACTTCTGCTGCTGCTGACTAAATGGCCTCCTTAATTGGATCATTTGAGTAGCCAGCACACCTGTGCAGGTAGGGCATGACATGATAGGCAGCTGCCTTGATAGCGGGTGGGTGCTGAATGTTCCTAATTGACAAAATAAGATTAATGCTTATGAAGAAATATAAAATCTCATCCCTTCCCCAATATCGCGCCACACCCCTACCCCTTAATTCCCTGGTTGAACTTGATGGACATATGTCTTTTTTCGACCGTACTAACTATGTAACTATGTAACATAACATGGGGGGGGGGGGGGTCTCCTGGCTGTTCACACAGGTGTGTCATTGCTGTACATTGACCATGCATTGCTTCTGTGGTATTGCAAAGGCAAAGACAAATGCTTCCAGCCATCCATTGCACTAATGGATTGGTCATCAGCTGGCTGTCTATGTCCCGCATCAATATAGACCAAAGTACAGAGGGTTAGGCTATGCTATTGTGCACCTACCTGATGCATCAGAAGGTGCGAGGCCCTTGCTAAATTCTGTGCACAGACTTTGAGATCTATACTTTAGACTGTATCTAAACCTGCTCCAACATGGACTGACATTCTGGCCTACTTTCAGCCGATGCGACTTGTCTGTCGCTGAACAGTCGCTTTTTATGTATTCAGCACCTATGTATAATGTTGTAAAAATGCTCTAGAAGCTAAAGTCGCAGAAATGTCACACATATTTGGCCTGCAACTTTCTGTGCGACAAATTCAGACAGGAAAAATCAGTATAAATCCTTAGAAAATTATCCCCCAGTGTCTCCATCTGCTGGCGGTATTGAATAAGCATTGCTGCACTGATGGGGTATGCATTAGACGAAAAAAAAGAAGAAAAAGAAGAATAATACGCCCAGAAAAGAGGCGAAAAGGAGAAAAACGTAAAAAAACGTGAAAAAAAAGTAAGAGGAAGAGAAGGGAAAAAAAGGTGGAAATGGGTTTAAAAGTGATTTCGGCGGAGAAATATATATATATATATATATATATATATATATATATATATATATACGCGTACACACACACATATATATAAACGTATTCTCCGTTGAGATATTGCAGCCGCTGCTGTGTCCAGGCCCAGGAGCCTTAGCACTGTGCTGTGATGTCACTCAATACCACTGACATCACTAGGTGTAAACAACATCTCTCCTTTGCTGTGTATGTGACTATGGAGCTGTTTGGTGATGTCGTCTATTATGGCCTTCATAGAAGCAACAGGAGATTGTTGCATCCATCTAGAACCCTCAGAACTACAGTGCTATGATGTCACTCACTTCCACAGGCCTTGCAGAGTGTAAACAACAACAACCCAGCTTTGTTGTGTATGTAACCATAGGGATTTGTGATGTCACCTAGAACCTTCACAGCAGCGACAGCTTTATGAGGAGCATCAGCACTGCTCTGCCTGAGCAGAACCATCACCGCCATAGGTTGTCAAATAACCCGGGTTTAACCCACACAGGTAAGTCCAATGGGGTGCAGGCATGTCCTCTATGCTTACAGCTTCCCGTGGGTGTTGGTTTGATACCGTTTGGGGACAGCCAAGGAGGCATCTGCAGGCAACAAAGGTAGGTGTGTGCTTGTGTGTGTGTTTCCTATGCAGATCCTAAGCCCAGTGTCACATGCAAGTAGGAGGAGTAAGAAGGGTTCCTGGCAAATCCGGGTTATGGATTGCATTTAAAAAGGCCCCGTGGGAGTGCAATGGGCCCCTGTCTTGCTGCTTAGCAATAATGGTATGGGTTTAGGTTCTGCTGTGTGTACTAGTGGTTGACTGCCCCCCAGCCCAGAGTGTGCATGGAAAATTGTCTGGCAGCCTCCCTGACAGCAAGCAGTGATAGTGCCCATGAAGGGCACCTTGTTGGGCCCGCCCCTTTCACGGTTATCGCTTCTCGGCCTTTTGGCTAAGATCAAGTGTAGTATCTGTTCTTATCAGTTTAATATCTGATACGTCCCCTATCTGGGGACCATTTATTAAATGGATTTTTGAGAACGGGGGCCGATTTTGAAGCTTGCTTCCGTCGCCCTATGCATTGACCCGATATGGCAGTATCTTCGGGTACAGCGCACCACCCCCTTACAGGGTTAAAAAGAAAGATTCCTACTTTCATTGCTACCTGCTTGCTGGCTAGCCAGCTAGCCAGCCCTGTGGGCCTTGCTGCTGCTGCAGCCAAAAAACAAAAGGTGGTGCTGCTGCTGCTTCTGCTGCTTCTGCTTCTGCTTGTGTCTGGCCGCTGTTGGAGCGTCCAGGCACAGGACTTCTGCTGCTGCTGACTAAATGGCCTCCTTAATTGGATCATTTGAGTAGCCAGCACACCTGTGCAGGTAGGGCATGACATGATAGGCAGCTGCCTTGATAGCGGGTGGGTGCTGAATGTTCCTAATTGACAAAATAAGATTAATGCTTATGAAGAAATATAAAATCTCATCCCTTCCCCAATATCGCGCCACACCCCTACCCCTTAATTCCCTGGTTGAACTTGATGGACATATGTCTTTTTTCGACCGTACTAACTATGTAACTATGTAACATAACATGGGGGGGGGGGGGGGTCTCCTGGCTGTTCACACAGGTGTGTCATTGCTGTACATTGACCATGCATTGCTTCTGTGGTATTGCAAAGGCAAAGACAAATGCTTCCAGCCATCCATTGCACTAATGGATTGGTCATCAGCTGGCTGTCTATGTCCCGCATCAATATAGACCAAAGTACAGAGGGTTAGGCTATGCTATTGTGCACCTACCTGATGCATCAGAAGGTGCGAGGCCCTTGCTAAATTCTGTGCACAGACTTTGAGATCTATACTTTAGACTGTATCTAAACCTGCTCCAACATGGACTGACATTCTGGCCTACTTTCAGCCTATGCGACTTGTCTGTCGCTGAACAGTCGCTTTTTATGTATTCAGCACCTATGTATAATGTTGTAAAAATGCTCTAGAAGCTAAAGTCGCAGAAATGTCACACATATTTGGCCTGCTACTTTCTGTGCGACAAATTCAGACAGGAAAAATCAGTATAAATCCTTAGAAAATTATCCCCCAGTGTCTCCATCTGCTGGCGGTATTGAATAAGCATTGCTGCACTGATGGGGTATGCATTAGACGAAAAAAAAGAAGAAAAAGAAGAATAATACGCCCAGAAAAGAGGCGAAAAGGAGAAAAACGTAAAAAAACGTGAAAAAAAAGTAAGAGGAAGAGAAGGGAAAAAAAGGTGGAAATGGGTTTAAAAGTGATTTCGGCGGAGAAATATATATATATATATATATATATATATATATATATATATATATACGCGCACACACACACATATATATAAACGTATTCTCCGTTGAGATATTGCAGCCGCTGCTGTGTCCAGGCCCAGGAGCCTTAGCACTGTGCTGTGATGTCACTCAATACCACTGACATCACTAGGTGTAAACAACATCTCTCCTTTGCTGTGTATGTGACTATGGAGCTGTTTGGTGATGTCGTCTATTATGGCCTTCATAGAAGCAACAGGAGATTGTTGCATCCATCTAGAACCCTCAGAACTACAGTGCTATGATTTCACTCACTTCCACAGGCCTTGCAGAGTGTAAACAACAACAACCCAGCTTTGTTGTGTATGTAACCATAGGGATTTGTGATGTCACCTAGAACCTTCACAGCAGCGACAGCTTTATGAGGAGCATCAGCACTGCTCTGCCTGAGCAGAACCATCACCGCCATAGGTTGTCAAATAACCCGGGTTTAACCCACACAGGTAAGTCCAATGGGGTGCAGGCATGTCCTCTATGCTTACAGCTTCCCGTGGGTGTTGGTTTGATACCGTTTGGGGACAGCCAAGGAGGCATCTGCAGGCAACAAAGGTAGGTGTGTGCTTGTGTGTGTGTTTCCTATGCAGATCCTAAGCCCAGTGTCACATGCAAGTAGGAGGAGTAAGAAGGGTTCCTGGCAAATCCGGGTTATGGATTGCATTTAAAAAGGCCCCGTGGGAGTGCAATGGGCCCCTGTCTTGCTGCTTAGCAATAATGGTATGGGTTTAGGTTCTGCTGTGTGTACTGGTGGTTGACTGCCCCCCAGCCCAGAGTGTGCATGGAAAATTGTCTGGCAGCCTCCCTGACAGCAAGCAGTGATAGTGCCCATGAAGGGCACCTTGTTGGGCCCGCCCCTTTCACGGTTATCGCTTCTCGGCCTTTTGGCTAAGATCAAGTGTAGTATCTGTTCTTATCAGTTTAATATCTGATACGTCCCCTATCTGGGGACCATATATTAAATGGATTTTTGAGAACGGGGGCCGATTTCGAAGCTTGCTTCCGTCGCCCTATGCATTGACCCGATATGGCAGTATCTTCGGGTACAGTGCACCACCCCCTTACAGGGTTAAAAAGAAAGATTCCTACTTTCATTGCTACCTGCTTGCTGGCTAGCCAGCTAGCCAACCCTGTGGGCCTTGCTGCTGCTGCAGCCAAAAAACAAAAGGTGGTGCTGCTGCTGCTTCTGCTGCTTCTGCTTCTGCTTGTGTCTGGCCGCTGTTGGAGCGTCCAGGCACAGGACTTCTGCTGCTGCTGACTAAATGGCCTCCTTAATTGGATCATTTGAGTAGCCAGCACACCTGTGCAGGTAGGGCATGACATGATAGGCAGCTGCCTTGATAGCGGGTGGGTGCTGAATGTTCCTAATTGACAAAATAAGATTAATGCTTATGAAGAAATATAAAATCTCATCCCTTCCCCAATATCGCGCCACACCCCTACCCCTTAATTCCCTGGTTGAACTTGATGGACATATGTCTTTTTTCGACCGTACTAACTATGTAACTATGTAACATAACATGGGGGGGGGGGGTCTCCTGGCTGTTCACACAGGTGTGTCATTGCTGTACATTGACCATGCATTGCTTCTGTGGTATTGCAAAGGCAAAGACAAATGCTTCCAGCCATCCATTGCACTAATGGATTGGTCATCAGCTGGCTGTCTATGTCCCGCATCAATATAGACCAAAGTACAGAGGGTTAGGCTATGCTATTGTGCACCTACCTGATGCATCAGAAGGTGCGAGGCCCTTGCTAAATTCTGTGCACAGACTTTGAGATCTATACTTTAGACTGTATCTAAACCTGCTCCAACATGGACTGACATTCTGGCCTACTTTCAGCCGATGCGACTTGTCTGTCGCTGAACAGTCGCTTTTTATGTATTCAGCACCTATGTATAATGTTGTAAAAATGCTCTAGAAGCTAAAGTCGCAGAAATGTCACACATATTTGGCCTGCAACTTTCTGTGCGACAAATTCAGACAGGAAAAATCAGTATAAATCCTTAGAAAATTATCCCCCAGTGTCTCCATCTGCTGGCGGTATTGAATAAGCATTGCTGCACTGATGGGGTATGCATTAGACGAAAAGAAATAAGAAAAAGAAGAATAATACGCCCAGAAAAGAGGCGAAAAGGAGAAAAACGTAAAAAAACGTGAAAAAAAAGTAAGAGGAAGAGAAGGGAAAAAAAGGTGGAAATGGGTTTAAAAGTGATTTCGGCGGAGAAATATATATATATATATATATATATATATATATATATATATATATATACGCGCACACACACACATATATATAAACGTATTCTCCGTTGAGATATTGCAGCCGCTGCTGTGTCCAGGCCCAGGAGCCTTAGCACTGTGCTGTGATGTCACTCAATACCACTGACATCACTAGGTGTAAACAACATCTCTCCTTTGCTGTGTATGTGACTATGGAGCTGTTTGGTGATGTCGTCTATTATGGCCTTCATAGAAGCAACAGGAGATTGTTGCATCCATCTAGAACCCTCAGAACTACAGTGCTATGATGTCACTCACTTCCACAGGCCTTGCAGAGTGTAAACAACAACAACCCAGCTTTGTTGTGTATGTAACCATAGGGATTTGTGATGTCACCTAGAACCTTCACAGCAGCGACAGCTTTATGAGGAGCATCAGCACTGCTCTGCCTGAGCAGAACCATCACCGCCATAGGTTGTCAAATAACCCGGGTTTAACCCACACAGGTAAGTCCAATGGGGTGCAGGCATGTCCTCTATGCTTACAGCTTCCCGTGGGTGTTGGTTTGATACCGTTTGGGGACAGCCAAGGAGGCATCTGCAGGCAACAAAGGTAGGTGTGTGCTTGTGTGTGTGTTTCCTATGCAGATCCTAAGCCCAGTGTCACATGCAAGTAGGAGGAGTAAGAAGGGTTCCTGGCAAATCCGGGTTATGGATTGCATTTAAAAAGGCCCCGTGGGAGTGCAATGGGCCCCTGTCTTGCTGCTTAGCAATAATGGTATGGGTTTAGGTTCTGCTGTGTGTACTGGTGGTTGACTGCCCCCCAGCCCAGAGTGTGCATGGAAAATTGTCTGGCAGCCTCCCTGACAGCAAGCAGTGATAGTGCCCATGAAGGGCACCTTGTTGGGCCCGCCCCTTTCACGGTTATCGCTTCTCGGCCTTTTGGCTAAGATCAAGTGTAGTATCTGTTCTTATCAGTTTAATATCTGATACGTCCCCTATCTGGGGACCATATATTAAATGGATTTTTGAGAACGGGGGCCGATTTCGAAGCTTGCTTCCGTCGCCCTATGCATTGACCCGATATGGCAGTATCTTCGGGTACAGTGCACCACCCCCTTACAGGGTTAAAAAGAAAGATTCCTACTTTCATTGCTACCTGCTTGCTGGCTAGCCAGCTAGCCAGCCCTGTGGGCCTTGCTGCTGCTGCAGCCAAAAAACAAAAGGTGCTGCTTCTGCTGCTTCTGCTGCTTCTGCTTCTGCTTGTGTCTGGCCGCTGTTGGAGCGTCCAGGCACAGGACTTCTGCTGCTGCTGACTAAATGGCCTCCTTAATTGGATCATTTGAGTAGCCAGCACACCTGTGCAGGTACGGCATGACATGATAGGCAGCTGCCTTGATAGCGGGTGGGTGCTGAATGTTCCTAATTGACAAAATAAGATTAATGCTTATGAAGAAATATAAAATCTCATCCCTTCCCCAATATCGCGCCACACCCCTACCCCTTAATTCCCTGGTTGAACTTGATGGACATATGTCTTTTTTCGACCGTACTAACTATGTAACTATGTAACATAACATGGGGGGGGGGGGTCTCCTGGCTGTTCACACAGGTGTGTCATTGCTGTACATTGACCATGCATTGCTTCTGTGGTATTGCAAAGGCAAAGACAAATGCTTCCAGCCATCCATTGCACTAATGGATTGGTCATCAGCTGGCTGTCTATGTCCCGCATCAATATAGACCAAAGTACAGAGGGTTAGGCTATGCTATTGTGCACCTACCTGATGCATCAGAAGGTGCGAGGCCCTTGCTAAATTCTGTGCACAGACTTTGAGATCTATACTTTAGACTGTATCTAAACCTGCTCCAACATGGACTGACATTCTGGCCTACTTTCAGCCGATGCGACTTGTCTGTCGCTGAACAGTCGCTTTTTATGTATTCAGCACCTATGTATAATGTTGTAAAAATGCTCTAGAAGCTAAAGTCGCAGAAATGTCACACATATTTGGCCTGCAACTTTCTGTGCGACAAATTCAGACAGGAAAAATCAGTATAAATCCTTAGAAAATTATCCCCCAGTGTCTCCATCTGCTGGCGGTATTGAATAAGCATTGCTGCACTGATGGGGTATGCATTAGACGAAAAAAAAGAAGAAAAAGAAGAATAATACGCCCAGAAAAGAGGCGAAAAGGAGAAAAACGTAAAAAAACGTGAAAAAAAAGTAAGAGGAAGAGAAGGGAAAAAAAGGTGGAAATGGGTTTAAAAGTGATTTCGGCGGAGATATATATATATATATATATATATATATATATATATATATATATATATATACGCGCACACACACACATATATATAAACGTATTCTCCGTTGAGATATTGCAGCCGCTGCTGTGTCCAGGCCCAGGAGCCTTAGCACTGTGCTGTGATGTCACTCAATACCACTGACATCACTAGGTGTAAACAACATCTCTCCTTTGCTGTGTATGTGACTATGGAGCTGTTTGGTGATGTCGTCTATTATGGCCTTCATAGAAGCAACAGGAGATTGTTGCATCCATCTAGAACCCTCAGAACTACAGTGCTATGATGTCACTCACTTCCACAGGCCTTGCAGAGTGTAAACAACAACAACCCAGCTTTGTTGTGTATGTAACCATAGGGATTTGTGATGTCACCTAGAACCTTCACAGCAGCGACAGCTTTATGAGGAGCATCAGCACTGCTCTGCCTGAGCAGAACCATCACCGCCATAGGTTGTCAAATAACCCGGGTTTAACCCACACAGGTAAGTCCAATGGGGTGCAGGCATGTCCTCTATGCTTACAGCTTCCCGTGGGTGTTGGTTTGATACCGTTTGGGGACAGCCAAGGAGGCATCTGCAGGCAACAAAGGTAGGTGTGTGCTTGTGTGTGTGTTTCCTATGCAGATCCTAAGCCCAGTGTCACATGCAAGTAGGAGGAGTAAGAAGGGTTCCTGGCAAATCCGGGTTATGGATTGCATTTAAAAAGGCCCCGTGGGAGTGCAATGGGCCCCTGTCTTGCTGCTTAGCAATAATGGTATGGGTTTAGGTTCTGCTGTGTGTACTGGTGGTTGACTGCCCCCCAGCCCAGAGTGTGCATGGAAAATTGTCTGGCAGCCTCCCTGACAGCAAGCAGTGATAGTGCCCATGAAGGGCACCTTGTTGGGCCCGCCCCTTTCACGGTTATCGCTTCTCGGCCTTTTGGCTAAGATCAAGTGTAGTATCTGTTCTTATCAGTTTAATATCTGATACGTCCCCTATCTGGGGACCATATATTAAATGGATTTTTGAGAACGGGGGCCGATTTCGAAGCTTGCTTCCGTCGCCCTATGCATTGACCCGATATGGCAGTATCTTCGGGTACAGTGCACCACCCCCTTACAGGGTTAAAAAGAAAGATTCCTACTTTCATTGCTACCTGCTTGCTGGCTAGCCAGCTAGCCAGCCCTGTGGGCCTTGCTGCTGCTGCAGCCAAAAAACAAAAGGTGGTGCTGCTGCTGCTTCTGCTGCTTCTGCTTCTGCTTGTGTCTGGCCGCTGTTGGAGCGTCCAGGCACAGGACTTCTGCTGCTGCTGACTAAATGGCCTCCTTAATTGGATCATTTGAGTAGCCAGCACACCTGTGCAGGTAGGGCATGACATGATAGGCAGCTGCCTTGATAGCGGGTGGGTGCTGAATGTTCCTAATTGACAAAATAAGATTAATGCTTATGAAGAAATATAAAATCTCATCCCTTCCCCAATATCGCGCCACACCCCTACCCCTTAATTCCCTGGTTGAACTTGATGGACATATGTCTTTTTTCGACCGTACTAACTATGTAACTATGTAACATAACATGGGGGGGGGGGGGGTCTCCTGGCTGTTCACACAGGTGTGTCATTGCTGTACATTGACCATGCATTGCTTCTGTGGTATTGCAAAGGCAAAGACAAATGCTTCCAGCCATCCATTGCACTAATGGATTGGTCATCAGCTGGCTGTCTATGTCCCGCATCAATATAGACCAAAGTACAGAGGGTTAGGCTATGCTATTGTGCACCTACCTGATGCATCAGAAGGTGCGAGGCCCTTGCTAAATTCTGTGCACAGACTTTGAGATCTATACTTTAGACTGTATCTAAACCTGCTCCAACATGGACTGACATTCTGGCCTACTTTCAGCCGATGCGACTTGTCTGTCGCTGAACAGTCGCTTTTTATGTATTCAGCACCTATGTATAATGTTGTAAAAATGCTCTAGAAGCTAAAGTCGCAGAAATGTCACACATATTTGGCCTGCAACTTTCTGTGCGACAAATTCAGACAGGAAAAATCAGTATAAATCCTTAGAAAATTATCCCCCAGTGTCTCCATCTGCTGGCGGTATTGAATAAGCATTGCTGCACTGATGGGGTATGCATTAGACGAAAAAAAAGAAGAAAAAGAAGAATAATACGCCCAGAAAAGAGGCGAAAAGGAGAAAAACGTAAAAAAACGTGAAAAAAAAGTAAGAGGAAGAGAAGGGAAAAAAAGGTGGAAATGGGTTTAAAAGTGATTTCGGCGGAGAAATATATATATATATATATATATATATATATATATATATATACGCGCACACACACACATATATATAAACGTATTCTCCGTTGAGATATTGCAGCCGCTGCTGTGTCCAGGCCCAGGAGCCTTAGCACTGTGCTGTGATGTCACTCAATACCACTGACATCACTAGGTGTAAACAACATCTCTCCTTTGCTGTGTATGTGACTATGGAGCTGTTTGGTGATGTCGTCTATTATGGCCTTCATAGAAGCAACAGGAGATTGTTGCATCCATCTAGAACCCTCAGAACTACAGTGCTATGATGTCACTCACTTCCACAGGCCTTGCAGAGTGTAAACAACAACAACCCAGCTTTGTTGTGTATGTAACCATAGGGATTTGTGATGTCACCTAGAACCTTCACAGCAGCGACAGCTTTATGAGGAGCATCAGCACTGCTCTGCCTGAGCAGAACCATCACCGCCATAGGTTGTCAAATAACCCGGGTTTAACCCACACAGGTAAGTCCAATGGGGTGCAGGCATGTCCTCTATGCTTACAGCTTCCCGTGGGTGTTGGTTTGATACCGTTTGGGGACAGCCAAGGAGGCATCTGCAGGCAACAAAGGTAGGTGTGTGCTTGTGTGTGTGTTTCCTATGCAGATCCTAAGCCCAGTGTCACATGCAAGTAGGAGGAGTAAGAAGGGTTCCTGGCAAATCCGGGTTATGGATTGCATTTAAAAAGGCCCCGTGGGAGTGCAATGGGCCCCTGTCTTGCTGCTTAGCAATAATGGTATGGGTTTAGGTTCTGCTGTGTGTACTGGTGGTTGACTGCCCCCCAGCCCAGAGTGTGCATGGAAAATTGTCTGGCAGCCTCCCTGACAGCAAGCAGTGATAGTGCCCATGAAGGGCACCTTGTTGGGCCCGCCCCTTTCACGGTTATCGCTTCTCGGCCTTTTGGCTAAGATCAAGTGTAGTATCTGTTCTTATCAATTTAATATCTGATACGTCCCCTATCTGGGGACCATATATTAAATGGATTTTTGAGAACGGGGGCCGATTTCGAAGCTTGCTTCCGTCGCCCTATGCATTGACCCGATATGGCAGTATCTTCGGGTACAGTGCACCACCCCCTTACAGGGTTAAAAAGAAAGATTCCTACTTTCATTGCTACCTGCTTGCTGGCTAGCCAGCTAGCCAGCCCTGTGGGCCTTGCTGCTGCTGCAGCCAAAAAACAAAAGGTGGTGCTGCTGCTGCTTCTGCTGCTTCTGCTTCTGCTTGTGTCTGGCCGCTGTTGGAGCGTCCAGGCACAGGACTTCTGCTGCTGCTGACTAAATGGCCTCCTTAATTGGATCATTTGAGTAGCCAGCACACCTGTGCAGGTAGGGCATGACATGATAGGCAGCTGCCTTGATAGCGGGTGGGTGCTGAATGTTCCTAATTGACAAAATAAGATTAATGCTTATGAAGAAATATAAAATCTCATCCCTTCCCCAATATCGCGCCACACCCCTACCCCTTAATTCCCTGGTTGAACTTGATGGACATATGTCTTTTTTCGACCGTACTAACTATGTAACTATGTAACATAACATGGGGGGGGGGGGGGTCTCCTGGCTGTTCACACAGGTGTGTCATTGCTGTACATTGACCATGCATTGCTTCTGTGGTATTGCAAAGGCAAAGACAAATGCTTCCAGCCATCCATTGCACTAATGGATTGGTCATCAGCTGGCTGTCTATGTCCCGCATCAATATAGACCAAAGTACAGAGGGTTAGGCTATGCTATTGTGCACCTACCTGATGCATGAGAAGGTGCGAGGCCCTTGCTAAATTCTGTGCACAGACTTTGAGATCTATACTTTAGACTGTATCTAAACCTGCTCCAACATGGACTGACATTCTGGCCTACTTTCAGCCGATGCGACTTGTCTGTCGCTGAACAGTCGCTTTTTATGTATTCAGCACCTATGTATAATGTTGTAAAAATGCTCTAGAAGCTAAAGTCGCAGAAATGTCACACATATTTGGCCTGCAACTTTCTGTGCGACAAATTCAGACAGGAAAAATCAGTATAAATCCTTAGAAAATTATCCCCCAGTGTCTCCATCTGCTGGCGGTATTGAATAAGCATTGCTGCACTGATGGGGTATGCATTAGACGAAAAAAAAGAAGAAAAAGAAGAATAATACGCCCAGAAAAGAGGCGAAAAGGAGAAAAACGTAAAAAAACGTGAAAAAAACGTAAGAGGAAGAGAAGGGAAAAAAAGGTGGAAATGGGTTTAAAAGTGATTTCGGCGGAGAAATATATATATATATATATATATATATATATATACGCGCACACACACACATATATATAAACGTATTCTCCGTTGAGATATTGCAGCCGCTGCTGTGTCCAGGCCCAGGAGCCTTAGCACTGTGCTGTGATGTCACTCAATACCACTGACATCACTAGGTGTAAACAACATCTCTCCTTTGCTGTGTATGTGACTATGGAGCTGTTTGGTGATGTCGTCTATTATGGCCTTCATAGAAGCAACAGGAGATTGTTGCATCCATCTAGAACCCTCAGAACTACAGTGCTATGATGTCACTCACTTCCACAGGCCTTGCAGAGTGTAAACAACAACAACCCAGCTTTGTTGTGTATGTAACCATAGGGATTTGTGATGTCACCTAGAACCTTCACAGCAGCGACAGCTTTATGAGGAGCATCAGCACTGCTCTGCCTGAGCAGAACCATCACCGCCATAGGTTGTCAAATAACCCGGGTTTAACCCACACAGGTAAGTCCAATGGGGTGCAGGCATGTCCTCTATGCTTACAGCTTCCCGTGGGTGTTGGTTTGATACCGTTTGGGGACAGCCAAGGAGGCATCTGCAGGCAACAAAGGTAGGTGTGTGCTTGTGTGTGTGTTTCCTATGCAGATCCTAAGCCCAGTGTCACATGCAAGTAGGAGGAGTAAGAAGGGTTCCTGGCAAATCCGGGTTATGGATTGCATTTAAAAAGGCCCCGTGGGAGTGCAATGGGCCCCTGTCTTGCTGCTTAGCAATAATGGTATGGGTTTAGGTTCTGCTGTGTGTACTGGTGGTTGACTGCCCCCCAGCCCAGAGTGTGCATGGAAAATTGTCTGGCAGCCTCCCTGACAGCAAGCAGTGATAGTGCCCATGAAGGGCACCTTGTTGGGCCCGCCCCTTTCACGGTTATTGCTTCTCGGCCTTTTGGCTAAGATCAAGTGTAGTATCTGTTCTTATCAATTTAATATCTGATACGTCCCCTATCTGGGGACCATATATTAAATGGATTTTTGAGAACGGGGGCCGATTTCGAAGCTTGCTTCCGTCGCCCTATGCATTGACCCGATATGGCAGTATCTTCGGGTACAGTGCACCACCCCCTTACAGGGTTAAAAAGAAAGATTCCTACTTTCATTGCTACCTGCTTGCTGGCTAGCCAGCTAGCCAGCCCTGTGGGCCTTGCTGCTGCTGCAGCCAAAAAACAAAAGGTGGTGCTGCTGCTGCTTCTGCTGCTTCTGCTTCTGCTTGTGTCTGGCCGCTGTTGGAGCGTCCAGGCACAGGACTTCTGCTGCTGCTGACTAAATGGCCTCCTTAATTGGATCATTTGAGTAGCCAGCACACCTGTGCAGGTAGGGCATGACATGATAGGCAGCTGCCTTGATAGCGGGTGGGTGCTGAATGTTCCTAATTGACAAAATAAGATTAATGCTTATGAAGAAATATAAAATCTCATCCCTTCCCCAATATCGCGCCACACCCCTACCCCTTAATTCCCTGGTTGAACTTGATGGACATATGTCTTTTTTCGACCGTACTAACTATGTAACTATGTAACATAACATGGGGGGGGGGGGGGTCTCCTGGCTGTTCACACAGGTGTGTCATTGCTGTACATTGACCATGCATTGCTTCTGTGGTATTGCAAAGGCAAAGACAAATGCTTCCAGCCATCCATTGCACTAATGGATTGGTCATCAGCTGGCTGTCTATGTCCCGCATCAATATAGACCAAAGTACAGAGGGTTAGGCTATGCTATTGTGCACCTACCTGATGCATGAGAAGGTGCGAGGCCCTTGCTAAATTCTGTGCACAGACTTTGAGATCTATACTTTAGACTGTATCTAAACCTGCTCCAACATGGACTGACATTCTGGCCTACTTTCAGCCGATGCGACTTGTCTGTCGCTGAACAGTCGCTTTTTATGTATTCAGCACCTATGTATAATGTTGTAAAAATGCTCTAGAAGCTAAAGTCGCAGAAATGTCACACATATTTGGCCTGCAACTTTCTGTGCGACAAATTCAGACAGGAAAAATCAGTATAAATCCTTAGAAAATTATCCCCCAGTGTCTCCATCTGCTGGCGGTATTGAATAAGCATTGCTGCACTGATGGGGTATGCATTAGACGAAAAAAAAGAAGAAAAAGAAGAATAATACGCCCAGAAAAGAGGCGAAAAGGAGAAAAACGTAAAAAAACGTGAAAAAAACGTAAGAGGAAGAGAAGGGAAAAAAAGGTGGAAATGGGTTTAAAAGTGATTTCGGCGGAGAAATATATATATATATATATATATATATATATATATACGCGCACACACACACATATATATAAACGTATTCTCCGTTGAGATATTGCAGCCGCTGCTGTGTCCAGGCCCAGGAGCCTTAGCACTGTGCTGTGATGTCACTCAATACCACTGACATCACTAGGTGTAAACAACATCTCTCCTTTGCTGTGTATGTGACTATGGAGCTGTTTGGTGATGTCGTCTATTATGGCCTTCATAGAAGCAACAGGAGATTGTTGCATCCATCTAGAACCCTCAGAACTACAGTGCTATGATGTCACTCACTTCCACAGGCCTTGCAGAGTGTAAACAACAACAACCCAGCTTTGTTGTGTATGTAACCATAGGGATTTGTGATGTCACCTAGAACCTTCACAGCAGCGACAGCTTTATGAGGAGCATCAGCACTGCTCTGCCTGAGCAGAACCATCACCGCCATAGGTTGTCAAATAACCCGGGTTTAACCCACACAGGTAAGTCCAATGGGGTGCAGGCATGTCCTCTATGCTTACAGCTTCCCGTGGGTGTTGGTTTGATACCGTTTGGGGACAGCCAAGGAGGCATCTGCAGGCAACAAAGGTAGGTGTGTGCTTGTGTGTGTGTTTCCTATGCAGATCCTAAGCCCAGTGTCACATGCAAGTAGGAGGAGTAAGAAGGGTTCCTGGCAAATCCGGGTTATGGATTGCATTTAAAAAGGCCCCGTGGGAGTGCAATGGGCCCCTGTCTTGCTGCTTAGCAATAATGGTATGGGTTTAGGTTCTGCTGTGTGTACTGGTGGTTGACTGCCCCCCAGCCCAGAGTGTGCATGGAAAATTGTCTGGCAGCCTCCCTGACAGCAAGCAGTGATAGTGCCCATGAAGGGCACCTTGTTGGGCCCGCCCCTTTCATGGTTATCGCTTCTCGGCCTTTTGGCTAAGATCAAGTGTAGTATCTGTTCTTATCAGTTTAATATCTGATACGTAGAATGCCCTTCTGGGGGGCGTGTCCTGCAGTGCATGGCGGCGGTCGCATAAACCTTGTGCTCCGCTGCAGCCCAGGCCTAATAGCGGCTACACAGCATTGATCCTGAGCATATCGCTACGGCAATTGTGCCCACCGGTACCTGAACTATCGGGGCACCTGATGATGACCCGGAGGCGAGGGAAAAAGAGCCCACTGAAGCTCACGACGTTCTTTCCTGCTGCAGAGGCCTCACAAGATGGCGCGGCTCAGTGCGGGTCAGCGTCTCCGGCTACTGGAAGTGCCTCACCAGCGTCTTCATCCTCTCAGACGGGCTGCGCCCTGGAGGCTTCTCCTTCAACTCCTCCGATTCTCCTGACAGGCTGGTCGCCTTCGGTGCAGCAGGACCCGCAGGTACCGTTTTCCCCGATCTCCTCCAAGCCACTGGGAGCGGGGACCCTGCATACTAGAGGCCCAGGAGGCCCTGATGGGAGCTCTCCGTCGGCGCCCCTAACTGAACCTATTATGAGGGGGCTTCTCGCTGAGTTACATACCTCCATTCAGGGAGACATTAAGGCAGCCGTGTCCAATATACAGCATGAGATCTCCTCTCTTGGACACCGCACATCGCACATTGAGAACAAGATGGCGGAACTCACCTCTTCTCATAATGAAGTAGTGGACTTAGCTAATGGCCTGGAGGATGAGGTTGCCGCTCTTCAACTTAAGATAGCTGATATGGAGGACAGGTCTCGCCGAAACAATTTAAGGGTGAGAGGGGTGCCGGAGTCTGTGAAAACGGAGGACCTCAACACCTTCCTAACGGATTATTTTGCATTGTTGCTGCCTCAGGCTTCCACCCTAGATCTGCTAATGGACAGAGTCCACAGGCTCCCTAAGCCCAAAACCCTACCTGCTGCTACACCAAGGGATGTGATTCTGCGCCTTCACTTTTACCATATTAAGGAGCAATTGATGTTGGTGGCGCGCTCCTCACCCTCCCTACCAGATGGGTATTCGGGACTCCAACTTTTCACGGATCTCTCTGCTGCCACTCTAGCCAGGAGACGTGAGTTCAGTACAGGGACTAAAGCTCTCAGAGAAAAAGGGATCCCTTATAAATGGGGATTCCCTGTGAAATTGATTATCACCAATAAGGGGTCCAAACATGTGGTCTCTTCCCTGGAGACCCTTTTGCAACTGTGTGCGGAATGGAACTTGCCTGTTGATCTGACTGCTCAGAGGTCCCTGGACATACCACATGCTGCAAAGATAGCTGAGGAATGGAAGGTTGTCTCCCACTGCAAGAAAAAAATCAAGACATGAACTGTTCCTCTGCCTTTAGACAGGCCTGTCCGACTTGTCTCACTGGCTTGCGACTGGGGTATCCTTCCCCATCTTTTGGGTTACTTATCCTCTTAGTGCTCTGGATACTTTTCCTGAATGTTTAAACATTCGGCCTAACTGCAGTCGAATGTACTTACCTACCCCCATTAAGACCTACCACATGGTCTTTACTACTGCTTGCTCAATTTATTTGTTCTTTGTTGTTCGTTCTGTTTACTTGTTTTCTGTCCCGTTGGTCCTCCATCACTCACTTTCTCTGATAATGGATATGAGAGGCTCCTCTTGCGAGCTGCTAAGTGTAGATGTATCCTCTTCGACGGGAGTACCTGCTCCTTTTCAGTTTACTGTGCTAATGGTTCTGCTTTGCGTTGATGTATACTTTAACTATGGTTATTAAGGTTGTGTCTATGAATGTGCGGGGTCTTAACTCACCGTATAAAAGGTCTCTGGTGTGGAAGGAGGCTAGACGCCTAGCGGCCGATGTCCTCTGTATACAAGAATCCCATTTATTAGCCCTAGATGCCCATAGACTCCAAAATAAGAGATATCCACATATCTATCAAGCGCATGCTGTTCACAAAAAAGGAGGAGTGGCGATTGCATTTAAGAACACCCTGACGGTTACTGTCCAGCACTCTGTGATAGATGATAGAGGTCGTTTTATAATTATTGTGTGCTTACTAAACAATGTTCAATATACCTTAGGCTCCTTATATGCGCCTAATGCGAAACAGTGTACCTTCCTCAGGGCATTCTTGCGTAAATTGGAGTCCTTGAGAAAGGGACACTGCCTACTGCTAGGAGATTTTAATATGACCATGTGGCCTAGTGTAGATTCTACTTCGCCCAGTTTGAAAAAAGAACCCACAGGTTTCTTCACTAGTGTGTCCCAAAATGACCTATATGATGTTTGGCGTATATCCCACCCCACGGAAAGGGACTTCACCTTCTTTTCTCATGTGCATAAGATATACACCAGAATAGATTACGCCCTTACCTCCCACTCTCTCCTATCATTGGTTTCAGAGGCCCGAATTATGCCCATAGAATGGTCGGACCATTCCCCCATAAGCGTAACCATTAAAGAATCGCATAGCACCCGCCCGACCTATATTTGGAGACTTAACCCACTAATACTCCATAATCCTGAATACTCTGAAGCGACCAAGTTGGCGGTTGATGCCTACTTCCGCATTAATGATACTGGTGATGTCACAGACCCCATGCTTTGGTGTGCGTTTAAGGCTACAATTAGGGGTCACTTTATTAGTCAAACAGCCTATGACAGGAAGCTCCGCCAGACCAAAACTCTAGAACTCCAACAGCGCCTTGCGGAATTACATAGGCGCAATAAGACCTCGTGCTCTCCATCACTAATAGGAGAAATTTCTCAGGTTAGTGCTACCCTACACTCCCTCTCTTTACACAGCTATGAGATGGCACTGAGAAGGCTCAAAATGACATGGTATTGGCAGGGTAATAGATCTGGCTCTATACTGGCTAAACAACTTAAAAAACGTCAGGATAAGGAGAGAATCCCCTTCCTTACTAAATCTGATGGTTCTATAGTTACTGACCCTCAAAGTATAGCCAATTGTTTTGCAGATTTTTATAGTAAATTGTACAATCTTCAACATGACATTGCTACTCCACAGCCTGATGAAGCAGTTATCTCTTCTTTTCTGTCCTCTATGTCCCTCCCCTCTCTGTCCGCGGACCAAGCATCTGATCTTTGCTCTCCCTTCTCCACAGAAGAAATTATTGAATGTGTGCGTTCCCTCAAGCCCTCGAAGTCACCTGGCCCTGATGGTATTACAAATGAATTTTATAAGCAATTTGGCCCTTCCGTAGCTCCCTTTTTGACCAGAGCCTTTAACCGTATTAAGGAGAACGGTGTGCCCCCTAAGGAGATGTTGGATGCTCTGGTCATTACCATACCTAAACCTGGTAAGCCACTGGACTCTACCCTAAATTACAGACCAATCTCTCTCCTAAATAGTGATATTAAATTGTATGCCCTGGCTCTTGCTGCCAGGTTGAATAGGGTTTTGCCGGACCTAATTCACAGGGACCAGGTTGGCTTCGTCAAGGGTCGTCAAACGGTGGATGGTACGAGACGCTTTCTCGACATCATCACAAAAGCGCATTCCGATCGGACGCCTTCTCTCTTGCTATCCCTTGATGCGGAGAAGGCGTTCGATCGAGTGCACTGGGGATATTTGCGAAGTGTGCTGCGTAAGTTTGGTTTTCCCCACTCTTTGGAATCCGCCATTATGGCACTATATACGCTCCCATCTGCTAGAATTTACACGATGGGTACCCTTTCTAATAGTTTCTCACTTAGCAATGGGACTAGACAGGGGTGCCCACTGTCCCCCCTTATATTTACCTTAGTTATGGAGCCGCTTGCTCAATCCATCAGGGACTCCCCAGACATTGCGGGCATTCAAATAGGTAAAGTAGACCACAGGATTGGCTTGTTTGCCGACGATGTTATCATTAGTCTCTCCAACCCCCTGAGTTCTTTAGGCCCAGTTATGGACATTATTGATGCCTTTAGTCGAGTTAGCTTTTATAAGATTAACCCCACAAAGTCGTGTATCTTACCATTGCAGATACCCACTGAGCAACAGCGAGTACTACAAGCTAAATATCCCTTTCAATGGGTCACTGACCAGATTCCTTACCTAGGCATAGTCCTTACTGCGTTGCCTGATAAGACAATTGCTTCTAATTTTGCTGTTATGCGGTCCCTGCTTACCAAAGAAATTGATCACTTCTCCAGGCTTCCTGTCTCATGGGCGGGACGTGTTGCCACTGCTAAGATGATGCTGCTCCCTAAAATTTTATATTTTTTTAGATGCCTGCCGATGATAGTGCCCGCCTCCTTCCTCTCACAACTACAGAGAATGCTCTTACGATTTATTTGGGATGGTAAGCATCCTAGGGTTGGTGCGAATATATTGTATCGCCCTGTGCATGAGGGGGGTATGGGGGTGCCGAACCTTAAAATGTACTATCACGCTGTTCTACTCGATCAGCTTAAAAAATGGTGGTGGCAGGACGCTCCCCCCCTGTGGGTAGATATTGAAGCTGCTGTCCTCAATGTTTCTAATTTTAATAACTTTCTCTGGGCATTGCGCTTTAACCCTACCTTTGCTCCCTCTTCTCCTTTCTCTACTATTGCGGCTGCTATCAGGTTGTGGAGTAAGGTGGCGCGAATTAAAAGTCTTTGTCCACCTAGAGTGAAGGATATCCCTTTAGCTGCTATAGGAGACTATATTCTAGATATAGATTTTAAGCCCTGGATAGATGCGGGCATCCTCACTGTGGCATTGATTAGCGATGCTAATGGGTTGATGCCTTTCACTGATATTGTACGCATGTTCTCTATATCACAGAAAGACTTTTACAAATATTTGAGGCTTAGACATTTTTTGAGGTCTCTCCCTTGGGATAGCTCTCGGCCTCGCACTGCGTATGAACATCATTTCCTGTGCAGGGACTCCTTTACTAGGGGTATCTCCCTTGCTTATGTAGCTTTGACTGAGGAGGAGGGGGAAATGGACAGTACGTTTAAGTCCAGATGGGAGGAGGACCTGGCGCGCAGATTCACGGCTGAGCAGTGGAGCTGTGTCTTTGACATGCACAAAAAATATTCTAAATGTGTTAATCATTTCGAAGCTTCTAGGAAGCTCCTATACCGATGGTACTACACGCCGGTTCGTCTGGCTAAAATATACCCTACCACCTCCCCAGTGTGTTGGAGATGTAACCGGGAAAGTGGTACCTTGCTACACGTGTGGTGGACTTGCCCGTTAATTGCACCTCTTTGGACCGAAATTAAGAAGTTATTGGACAACCTAGTGGACTGCCCCTTCTCATGGGGCCCAGAGAGTGCACTACTATTCCTGTCCCTAGAACAAGTTCCCCCGCATTATATGACCATTTTATATCATATTCTGATAGTTGTGAGGGCTCACATTGCTCGGAGGTGGAAGTCGACTGAGGTGCCGGGTCTTCCTGCCATTCTGGCGGAGGTGCATAGTAACCTCGTGTTGGAGGAATTGATAGCGAAGAGGTGTGGGGCTTCTAATAGCCGTATAGCTACTCTGTCCCAGTGGACGGACAGTTGTTCGACCTCAATTAGGGTCGTAGATTAGCTAATCGTATATGCACGATGTATCTCACTCTGATATGTGTATTATGATATGTGTATTATGATTATGATTGTATTGGTGGTCTCTCATTCCTTGTTTTATACATTATATATTGAGGACCTTACTGTTGTTCTTGTTATATGAAAATTTATAAATAAAGTTTAAAAAAAAAAAAAAGGCCCCGTGGGAGTGCAATGGGCCCCTGTCTTGCTGCTTAGCAATAATGGTATGGGTTTAGGTTCTGCTGTGTGTACTGGTGGTTGACTGCCCCCCAGCCCAGAGTGTGCATGGAAAATTGTCTGGCAGCCTCCCTGACAGCAAGCAGTGATAGTGCCCATGAAGGGCACCTTGTTGGGCCCGCCCCTTTCACGGTTATCGCTTCTCGGCCTTTTGGCTAAGATCAAGTGTAGTATCTGTTCTTATCAGTTTAATATCTGATACGTCCCCTATCTGGGGACCATATATTAAATGGATTTTTGAGAACGGGGGCCGATTTCGAAGCTTGCTTCCGTCGCCCTATGCATTGACCCGATATGGCAGTATCTTCGGGTACAGTGCACCACCCCCTTACAGGGTTAAAAAGAAAGATTCCTACTTTCATTGCTACCTGCTTGCTGGCTAGCCAGCTAGCCAGCCCTGTGGGCCTTGCTGCTGCTGCAGCCAAAAAACAAAAGGTGGTGCTGCTGCTGCTTCTGCTGCTTCTGCTTGTGTCTGGCCGCTGTTGGAGCGTCCAGGCACAGGACTTCTGCTGCTGCTGACTAAATGGCCTCCTTAATTGGATCATTTGAGTAGCCAGCACACCTGTGCAGGTAGGGCATGACATGATAGGCAGCTGCCTTGATAGCGGGTGGGTGCTGAATGTTCCTAATTGACAAAATAAGATTAATGCTTATGAAGAAATATAAAATCTCATCCCTTCCCCAATATCGCGCCACACCCCTACCCCTTAATTCCCTGGTTGAACTTGATGGACATATGTCTTTTTTCGACCGTACTAACTATGTAACTATGTAACATAACATGGGGGGGGGGGGGGGGTCTCCTGGCTGTTCACACAGGTGTGTCATTGCTGTACATTGACCATGCATTGCTTCTGTGGTATTGCAAAGGCAAAGACAAATGCTTCCAGCCATCCATTGCACTAATGGATTGGTCATCAGCTGGCTGTCTATGTCCCGCATCAATATAGACCAAAGTACAGAGGGTTAGGCTATGCTATTGTGCACCTACCTGATGCATCAGAAGGTGCGAGGCCCTTGCTAAATTCTGTGCACAGACTTTGAGATCTATACTTTAGACTGTATCTAAACCTGCTCCAACATGGACTGACATTCTGGCCTACTTTCAGCCGATGCGACTTGTCTGTCGCTGAACAGTCGCTTTTTATGTATTCAGCACCTATGTATAATGTTGTAAAAATGCTCTAGAAGCTAAAGTCGCAGAAATGTCACACATATTTGGCCTGCAACTTTCTGTGCGACAAATTCAGACAGGAAAAATCAGTATAAATCCTTAGAAAATTATCCCCCAGTGTCTCCATCTGCTGGCGGTATTGAATAAGCATTGCTGCACTGATGGGGTATGCATTAGACGAAAAAAAAGAAGAAAAAGAAGAATAATACGCCCAGAAAAGAGGCGAAAAGGAGAAAAACGTAAAAAAACGTGAAAAAAAAGTAAGAGGAAGAGAAGGGAAAAAAAGGTGGAAATGGGTTTAAAAGTGATTTCGGCGGAGAAATATATATATATATATATATATATATATATATATATATATATACGCGCACACACACACATATATATAAACGTATTCTCCGTTGAGATATTGCAGCCGCTGCTGTGTCCAGGCCCAGGAGCCTTAGCACTGTGCTGTGATGTCACTCAATACCACTGACATCACTAGGTGTAAACAACATCTCTCCTTTGCTGTGTATGTGACTATGGAGCTGTTTGGTGATGTCGTCTATTATGGCCTTCATAGAAGCAACAGGAGATTGTTGCATCCATCTAGAACCCTCAGAACTACAGTGCTATGATGTCACTCACTTCCACAGGCCTTGCAGAGTGTAAACAACAACAACCCAGCTTTGTTGTGTATGTAACCATAGGGATTTGTGATGTCACCTAGAACCTTCACAGCAGCGACAGCTTTATGAGGAGCATCAGCACTGCTCTGCCTGAGCAGAACCATCACCGCCATAGGTTGTCAAATAACCCGGGTTTAACCCACACAGGTAAGTCCAATGGGGTGCAGGCATGTCCTCTATGCTTACAGCTTCCCGTGGGTGTTGGTTTGATACCGTTTGGGGACAGCCAAGGAGGCATCTGCAGGCAACAAAGGTAGGTGTGTGCTTGTGTGTGTGTTTCCTATGCAGATCCTAAGCCCAGTGTCACATGCAAGTAGGAGGAGTAAGAAGGGTTCCTGGCAAATCCGGGTTATGGATTGCATTTAAAAAGGCCCCGTGGGAGTGCAATGGGCCCCTGTCTTGCTGCTTAGCAATAATGGTATGGGTTTAGGTTCTGCTGTGTGTACTGGTGGTTGACTGCCCCCCAGCCCAGAGTGTGCATGGAAAATTGTCTGGCAGCCTCCCTGACAGCAAGCAGTGATAGTGCCCATGAAGGGCACCTTGTTGGGCCCGCCCCTTTCACGGTTATCGCTTCTCGGCCTTTTGGCTAAGATCAAGTGTAGTATCTGTTCTTATCAGTTTAATATCTGATACGTCCCCTATCTGGGGACCATATATTAAATGGATTTTTGAGAACGGGGGCCGATTTCGAAGCTTGCTTCCGTCGCCCTATGCATTGACCCGATATGGCAGTATCTTCGGGTACAGTGCACCACCCCCTTACAGGGTTAAAAAGAAAGATTCCTACTTTCATTGCTACCTGCTTGCTGGCTAGCCAGCTAGCCAACCCTGTGGGACTTGCTGCTGCTGCAGCCAAAAAACAAAAGGTGGTGCTGCTGCTGCTTCTGCTGCTTCTGCTTCTGCTTGTGTCTGGCCGCTGTTGGAGCGTCCAGGCACAGGACTTCTGCTGCTGCTGACTAAATGGCCTCCTTAATTGGATCATTTGAGTAGCCAGCACACCTGTGCAGGTAGGGCATGACATGATAGGCAGCTGCCTTGATAGCGGGTGGGTGCTGAATGTTCCTAATTGACAAAATAAGATTAATGCTTATGAAGAAATATAAAATCTCATCCCTTCCCCAATATCGCGCCACACCCCTACCCCTTAATTCCCTGGTTGAACTTGATGGACATATGTCTTTTTTCGACCGTACTAACTATGTAACTATGTAACATAACATGGGGGGGGGGGTCTCCTGGCTGTTCACACAGGTGTGTCATTGCTGTACATTGACCATGCATTGCTTCTGTGGTATTGCAAAGGCAAAGACAAATGCTTCCAGCCATCCATTGCACTAATGGATTGGTCATCAGCTGGCTGTCTATGTCCCGCATCAATATAGACCAAAGTACAGAGGGTTAGGCTATGCTATTGTGCACCTACCTGATGCATCAGAAGGTGCGAGGCCCTTGCTAAATTCTGTGCACAGACTTTGAGATCTATACTTTAGACTGTATCTAAACCTGCTCCAACATGGACTGACATTCTGGCCTACTTTCAGCCGATGCGACTTGTCTGTCGCTGAACAGTCGCTTTTTATGTATTCAGCACCTATGTATAATGTTGTAAAAATGCTCTAGAAGCTAAAGTCGCAGAAATGTCACACATATTTGGCCTGCAACTTTCTGTGCGACAAATTCAGACAGGAAAAATCAGTATAAATCCTTAGAAAATTATCCCCCAGTGTCTCCATCTGCTGGCGGTATTGAATAAGCATTGCTGCACTGATGGGGTATGCATTAGACGAAAAGAAATAAGAAAAAGAAGAATAATACGCCCAGAAAAGAGGCGAAAAGGAGAAAAACGTAAAAAAACGTGAAAAAAAAGTAAGAGGAAGAGAAGGGAAAAAAAGGTGGAAATGGGTTTAAAAGTGATTTCGGCGGAGAAATATATATATATATATATATATATATATATATATATATATATATACGCGCACACACACACATATATATAAACGTATTCTCCGTTGAGATATTGCAGCCGCTGCTGTGTCCAGGCCCAGGAGCCTTAGCACTGTGCTGTGATGTCACTCAATACCACTGACATCACTAGGTGTAAACAACATCTCTCCTTTGCTGTGTATGTGACTATGGAGCTGTTTGGTGATGTCGTCTATTATGGCCTTCATAGAAGCAACAGGAGATTGTTGCATCCATCTAGAACCCTCAGAACTACAGTGCTATGATGTCACTCACTTCCACAGGCCTTGCAGAGTGTAAACAACAACAACCCAGCTTTGTTGTGTATGTAACCATAGGGATTTGTGATGTCACCTAGAACCTTCACAGCAGCGACAGCTTTATGAGGAGCATCAGCACTGCTCTGCCTGAGCAGAACCATCACCGCCATAGGTTGTCAAATAACCCGGGTTTAACCCACACAGGTAAGTCCAATGGGGTGCAGGCATGTCCTCTATGCTTACAGCTTCCCGTGGGTGTTGGTTTGATACCGTTTGGGGACAGCCAAGGAGGCATCTGCAGGCAACAAAGGTAGGTGTGTGCTTGTGTGTGTGTTTCCTATGCAGATCCTAAGCCCAGTGTCACATGCAAGTAGGAGGAGTAAGAAGGGTTCCTGGCAAATCCGGGTTATGGATTGCATTTAAAAAGGCCCCGTGGGAGTGCAATGGGCCCCTGTCTTGCTGCTTAGCAATAATGGTATGGGTTTAGGTTCTGCTGTGTGTACTGGTGGTTGACTGCCCCCCAGCCCAGAGTGTGCATGGAAAATTGTCTGGCAGCCTCCCTGACAGCAAGCAGTGATAGTGCCCATGAAGGGCACCTTGTTGGGCCCGCCCCTTTCACGGTTATCGCTTCTCGGCCTTTTGGCTAAGATCAAGTGTAGTATCTGTTCTTATCAGTTTAATATCTGATACGTCCCCTATCTGGGGACCATATATTAAATGGATTTTTGAGAACGGGGGCCGATTTCGAAGCTTGCTTCCGTCGCCCTATGCATTGACCCGATATGGCAGTATCTTCGGGTACAGTGCACCACCCCCTTACAGGGTTAAAAAGAAAGATTCCTACTTTCATTGCTACCTGCTTGCTGGCTAGCCAGCTAGCCAGCCCTGTGGGCCTTGCTGCTGCTGCAGCCAAAAAACAAAAGGTGGTGCTGCTGCTGCTTCTGCTGCTTCTGCTTCTGCTTGTGTCTGGCCGCTGTTGGAGCGTCCAGGCACAGGACTTCTGCTGCTGCTGACTAAATGGCCTCCTTAATTGGATCATTTGAGTAGCCAGCACACCTGTGCAGGTAGGGCATGACATGATAGGCAGCTGCCTTGATAGCGGGTGGGTGCTGAATGTTCCTAATTGACAAAATAAGATTAATGCTTATGAAGAAATATAAAATCTCATCCCTTCCCCAATATCGCGCCACACCCCTACCCCTTAATTCCCTGGTTGAACTTGATGGACATATGTCTTTTTTCGACCGTACTAACTATGTAACTATGTAACATAACATGGGGGGGGTCTCCTGGCTGTTCACACAGGTGTGTCATTGCTGTACATTGACCATGCATTGCTTCTGTGGTATTGCAAAGGCAAAGACAAATGCTTCCAGCCATCCATTGCACTAATGGATTGGTCATCAGCTGGCTGTCTATGTCCCGCATCAATATAGACCAAAGTACAGAGGGTTAGGCTATGCTATTGTGCACCTACCTGATGCATCAGAAGGTGCGAGGCCCTTGCTAAATTCTGTGCACAGACTTTGAGATCTATACTTTAGACTGTATCTAAACCTGCTCCAACATGGACTGACATTCTGGCCTACTTTCAGCCGATGCGACTTGTCTGTCGCTGAACAGTCGCTTTTTATGTATTCAGCACCTATGTATAATGTTGTAAAAATGCTCTAGAAGCTAAAGTCGCAGAAATGTCACACATATTTGGCCTGCAACTTTCTGTGCGACAAATTCAGACAGGAAAAATCAGTATAAATCCTTAGAAAATTATCCCCCAGTGTCTCCATCTGCTGGCGGTATTGAATAAGCATTGCTGCACTGATGGGGTATGCATTAGACGAAAAAAAAGAAGAAAAAGAAGAATAATACGCCCAGAAAAGAGGCGAAAAGGAGAAAAACGTAAAAAAACGTGAAAAAAAAGTAAGAGGAAGAGAAGGGAAAAAAAGGTGGAAATGGGTTTAAAAGTGATTTCGGCGGAGAAATATATATATATATATATATATATATATATATATATATATATACGCGCACACACACACATATATATAAACGTATTCTCCGTTGAGATATTGCAGCCGCTGCTGTGTCCAGGCCCAGGAGCCTTAGCACTGTGCTGTGATGTCACTCAATACCACTGACATCACTAGGTGTAAACAACATCTCTCCTTTGCTGTGTATGTGACTATGGAGCTGTTTGGTGATGTCGTCTATTATGGCCTTCATAGAAGCAACAGGAGATTGTTGCATCCATCTAGAACCCTCAGAACTACAGTGCTATGATGTCACTCACTTCCACAGGCCTTGCAGAGTGTAAACAACAACAACCCAGCTTTGTTGTGTATGTAACCATAGGGATTTGTGATGTCACCTAGAACCTTCACAGCAGCGACAGCTTTATGAGGAGCATCAGCACTGCTCTGCCTGAGCAGAACCATCACCGCCATAGGTTGTCAAATAACCCGGGTTTAACCCACACAGGTAAGTCCAATGGGGTGCAGGCATGTCCTCTATGCTTACAGCTTCCCGTGGGTGTTGGTTTGATACCGTTTGGGGACAGCCAAGGAGGCATCTGCAGGCAACAAAGGTAGGTGTGTGCTTGTGTGTGTGTTTCCTATGCAGATCCTAAGCCCAGTGTCACATGCAAGTAGGAGGAGTAAGAAGGGTTCCTGGCAAATCCGGGTTATGGATTGCATTTAAAAAGGCCCCGTGGGAGTGCAATGGGCCCCTGTCTTGCTGCTTAGCAATAATGGTATGGGTTTAGGTTCTGCTGTGTGTACTGGTGGTTGACTGCCCCCCAGCCCAGAGTGTGCATGGAAAATTGTCTGGCAGCCTCCCTGACAGCAAGCAGTGATAGTGCCCATGAAGGGCACCTTGTTGGGCCCGCCCCTTTCACGGTTATCGCTTCTCGGCCTTTTGGCTAAGATCAAGTGTAGTATCTGTTCTTATCAGTTTAATATCTGATACGTCCCCTATCTGGGGACCATATATTAAATGGATTTTTGAGAACGGGGGCCGATTTCGAAGCTTGCTTCCGTCGCCCTATGCATTGACCCGATATGGCAGTATCTTCGGGTACAGTGCACCACCCCCTTACAGGGTTAAAAAGAAAGATTCCTACTTTCATTGCTACCTGCTTGCTGGCTAGCCAGCTAGCCAGCCCTGTGGGCCTTGCTGCTGCTGCTGCAGCCAAAAAACAAAAGGTGGTGCTGCTGCTGCTTCTGCTGCTTCTGCTTCTGCTTGTGTCTGGCCGCTGTTGGAGCGTCCAGGCACAGGACTTCTGCTGCTGCTGACTAAATGGCCTCCTTAATTGGATCATTTGAGTAGCCAGCACACCTGTGCAGGTAGGGCATGACATGATAGGCAGCTGCCTTGATAGCGGGTGGGTGCTGAATGTTCCTAATTGACAAAATAAGATTAATGCTTATGAAGAAATATAAAATCTCATCCCTTCCCCAATATCGCGCCACACCCCTACCCCTTAATTCCCTGGTTGAACTTGATGGACATATGTCTTTTTTCGACCGTACTAACTATGTAACTATGTAACATAACATGGGGGGGGTCTCCTGGCTGTTCACACAGGTGTGTCATTGCTGTACATTGACCATGCATTGCTTCTGTGGTATTGCAAAGGCAAAGACAAATGCTTCCAGCCATCCATTGCACTAATGGATT
This sequence comes from Hyla sarda, assembly GCF_029499605.1. Taxonomy (NCBI): domain Eukaryota; kingdom Metazoa; phylum Chordata; class Amphibia; order Anura; family Hylidae; genus Hyla; species Hyla sarda. The sequence continues at coordinate 35,495 of NW_026608093.1, forward strand.
GGTCATCAGCTGGCTGTCTATGTCCCGCATCAATATAGACCAAAGTACAGAGGGTTAGGCTATGCTATTGTGCACCTACCTGATGCATCAGAAGGTGCGAGGCCCTTGCTAAATTCTGTGCACAGACTTTGAGATCTATACTTTAGACTGTATCTAAACCTGCTCCAACATGGACTGACATTCTGGCCTACTTTCAGCCGATGCGACTTGTCTGTCGCTGAACAGTCGCTTTTTATGTATTCAGCACCTATGTATAATGTTGTAAAAATGCTCTAGAAGCTAAAGTCGCAGAAATGTCACACATATTTGGCCTGCAACTTTCTGTGCGACAAATTCAGACAGGAAAAATCAGTATAAATCCTTAGAAAATTATCCCCCAGTGTCTCCATCTGCTGGCGGTATTGAATAAGCATTGCTGCACTGATGGGGTATGCATTAGACGAAAAAAAAGAAGAAAAAGAAGAATAATACGCCCAGAAAAGAGGCGAAAAGGAGAAAAACGTAAAAAAACGTGAAAAAAAAGTAAGAGGAAGAGAAGGGAAAAAAAGGTGGAAATGGGTTTAAAAGTGATTTCGGCGGAGAAATATATATATATATATATATATATATATATATATATATATACGCGCACACACACACATATATATAAACGTATTCTCCGTTGAGATATTGCAGCCGCTGCTGTGTCCAGGCCCAGGAGCCTTAGCACTGTGCTGTGATGTCACTCAATACCACTGACATCACTAGGTGTAAACAACATCTCTCCTTTGCTGTGTATGTGACTATGGAGCTGTTTGGTGATGTCGTCTATTATGGCCTTCATAGAAGCAACAGGAGATTGTTGCATCCATCTAGAACCCTCAGAACTACAGTGCTATGATGTCACTCACTTCCACAGGCCTTGCAGAGTGTAAACAACAACAACCCAGCTTTGTTGTGTATGTAACCATAGGGATTTGTGATGTCACCTAGAACCTTCACAGCAGCGACAGCTTTATGAGGAGCATCAGCACTGCTCTGCCTGAGCAGAACCATCACCGCCATAGGTTGTCAAATAACCCGGGTTTAACCCACACAGGTAAGTCCAATGGGGTGCAGGCATGTCCTCTATGCTTACAGCTTCCCGTGGGTGTTGGTTTGATACCGTTTGGGGACAGCCAAGGAGGCATCTGCAGGCAACAAAGGTAGGTGTGTGCTTGTGTGTGTGTTTCCTATGCAGATCCTAAGCCCAGTGTCACATGCAAGTAGGAGGAGTAAGAAGGGTTCCTGGCAAATCCGGGTTATGGATTGCATTTAAAAAGGCCCCGTGGGAGTGCAATGGGCCCCTGTCTTGCTGCTTAGCAATAATGGTATGGGTTTAGGTTCTGCTGTGTGTACTGGTGGTTGACTGCCCCCCAGCCCAGAGTGTGCATGGAAAATTGTCTGGCAGCCTCCCTGACAGCAAGCAGTGATAGTGCCCATGAAGGGCACCTTGTTGGGCCCGCCCCTTTCACGGTTATCGCTTCTCGGCCTTTTGGCTAAGATCAAGTGTAGTATCTGTTCTTATCAGTTTAATATCTGATACGTCCCCTATCTGGGGACCATATATTAAATGGATTTTTGAGAACGGGGGCCGATTTCGAAGCTTGCTTCCGTCGCCCTATGCATTGACCCGATATGGCAGTATCTTCGGGTACAGTGCACCACCCCCTTACAGGGTTAAAAAGAAAGATTCCTACTTTCATTGCTACCTGCTTGCTGGCTAGCCAGCTAGCCAGCCCTGTGGGCCTTGCTGCTGCTGCAGCCAAAAAACAAAAGGTGGTGCTGCTGCTGCTTCTGCTGCTTCTGCTTCTGCTTGTGTCTGGCCGCTGTTGGAGCGTCCAGGCACAGGACTTCTGCTGCTGCTGACTAAATGGCCTCCTTAATTGGATCATTTGAGTAGCCAGCACACCTGTGCAGGTAGGGCATGACATGATAGGCAGCTGCCTTGATAGCGGGTGGGTGCTGAATGTTCCTAATTGACAAAATAAGATTAATGCTTATGAAGAAATATAAAATCTCATCCCTTCCCCAATATCGCGCCACACCCCTACCCCTTAATTCCCTGGTTGAACTTGATGGACATATGTCTTTTTTCGACCGTACTAACTATGTAACTATGTAACATAACATGGGGGGGGGGTCTCCTGGCTGTTCACACAGGTGTGTCATTGCTGTACATTGACCATGCATTGCTTCTGTGGTATTGCAAAGGCAAAGACAAATGCTTCCAGCCATCCATTGCACTAATGGATTGGTCATCAGCTGGCTGTCTATGTCCCGCATCAATATAGACCAAAGTACAGAGGGTTAGGCTATGCTATTGTGCACCTACCTGATGCATCAGAAGGTGCGAGGCCCTTGCTAAATTCTGTGCACAGACTTTGAGATCTATACTTTAGACTGTATCTAAACCTGCTCCAACATGGACTGACATTCTGGCCTACTTTCAGCCGATGCGACTTGTCTGTCGCTGAACAGTCGCTTTTTATGTATTCAGCACCTATGTATAATGTTGTAAAAATGCTCTAGAAGCTAAAGTCGCAGAAATGTCACACATATTTGGCCTGCAACTTTCTGTGCGACAAATTCAGACAGGAAAAATCAGTATAAATCCTTAGAAAATTATCCCCCAGTGTCTCCATCTGCTGGCGGTATTGAATAAGCATTGCTGCACTGATGGGGTATGCATTAGATGAAAAAAAAAGAAGAAAAAGAAGAATAATACGCCCAGAAAAGAGGCGAAAAGGAGAAAAACGTAAAAAAACGTGAAAAAAAAGTAAGAGGAAGAGAAGGGAAAAAAAGGTGGAAATGGGTTTAAAAGTGATTTCGGCGGAGAAATATATATATATATATATATATATATATATATATATATATACGCGCACACACACACATATATATAAACGTATTCTCCGTTGAGATATTGCAGCCGCTGCTGTGTCCAGGCCCAGGAGCCTTAGCACTGTGCTGTGATGTCACTCAATACCACTGACATCACTAGGTGTAAACAACATCTCTCCTTTGCTGTGTATGTGACTATGGAGCTGTTTGGTGATGTCGTCTATTATGGCCTTCATAGAAGCAACAGGAGATTGTTGCATCCATCTAGAACCCTCAGAACTACAGTGCTATGATGTCACTCACTTCCACAGGCCTTGCAGAGTGTAAACAACAACAACCCAGCTTTGTTGTGTATGTAACCATAGGGATTTGTGATGTCACCTAGAACCTTCACAGCAGCGACAGCTTTATGAGGAGCATCAGCACTGCTCTGCCTGAGCAGAACCATCACCGCCATAGGTTGTCAAATAACCCGGGTTTAACCCACACAGGTAAGTCCAATGGGGTGCAGGCATGTCCTCTATGCTTACAGCTTCCCGTGGGTGTTGGTTTGATACCGTTTGGGGACAGCCAAGGAGGCATCTGCAGGCAACAAAGGTAGGTGTGTGCTTGTGTGTGTGTTTCCTATGCAGATCCTAAGCCCAGTGTCACATGCAAGTAGGAGGAGTAAGAAGGGTTCCTGGCAAATCCGGGTTATGGATTGCATTTAAAAAGGCCCCGTGGGAGTGCAATGGGCCCCTGTCTTGCTGCTTAGCAATAATGGTATGGGTTTAGGTTCTGCTGTGTGTACTGGTGGTTGACTGCCCCCCAGCCCAGAGTGTGCATGGAAAATTGTCTGGCAGCCTCCCTGACAGCAAGCAGTGATAGTGCCCATGAAGGGCACCTTGTTGGGCCCGCCCCTTTCACGGTTATCGCTTCTCGGCCTTTTGGCTAAGATCAAGTGTAGTATCTGTTCTTATCAGTTTAATATCTGATACGTCCCCTATCTGGGGACCATATATTAAATGGATTTTTGAGAACGGGGGCCGATTTCGAAGCTTGCTTCCGTCGCCCTATGCATTGACCCGATATGGCAGTATCTTCGGGTACAGTGCACCACCCCCTTACAGGGTTAAAAAGAAAGATTCCTACTTTCATTGCTACCTGCTTGCTGGCTAGCCAGCTAGCCAGCCCTGTGGGCCTTGCTGCTGCTGCAGCCAAAAAACAAAAGGTGCTGCTGCTGCTGCTTCTGCTGCTTCTGCTTCTGCTTGTGTCTGGCCGCTGTTGGAGCGTCCAGGCACAGGACTTCTGCTGCTGCTGACTAAATGGCCTCCTTAATTGGATCATTTAAATAGCCAGCACACCTGTGCAGGTAGGGCATGACATGATAGGCAGCTGCCTTGATAGCGGGTGGGTGCTGAATGTTCCTAATTGACAAAATAAGATTAATGCTTATGAAGAAATATAAAATCTCATCCCTTCCCCAATATCGCGCCACACCCCTACCCCTTAATTCCCTGGTTGAACTTGATGGACATATGTCTTTTTTCGACCGTACTAACTATGTAACTATGTAACATAACATGGGGGGGGGGGGGGGTCTCCTGGCTGTTCACACAGGTGTGTCATTGCTGTACATTGACCATGCATTGCTTCTGTGGTATTGCAAAGGCAAAGACAAATGCTTCCAGCCATCCATTGCACTAATGGATTGGTCATCAGCTGGCTGTCTATGTCCCGCATCAATATAGACCAAAGTACAGAGGGTTAGGCTATGCTATTGTGCACCTACCTGATGCATCAGAAGGTGCGAGGCCCTTGCTAAATTCTGTGCACAGACTTTGAGATCTATACTTTAGACTGTATCTAAACCTGCTCCAACATGGACTGACATTCTGGCCTACTTTCAGCCGATGCGACTTGTCTGTCGCTGAACAGTCGCTTTTTATGTATTCAGCACCTATGTATAATGTTGTAAAAATGCTCTAGAAGCTAAAGTCGCAGAAATGTCACACATATTTGGCCTGCAACTTTCTGTGCGACAAATTCAGACAGGAAAAATCAGTATAAATCCTTAGAAAATTATCCCCCAGTGTCTCCATCTGCTGGCGGTATTGAATAAGCATTGCTGCACTGATGGGGTATGCATTAGACGAAGAAAAAGAAGAAAAAGAAGAATAATACGCCCAGAAAAGAGGCGAAAAGGAGAAAAACGTAAAAAAACGTGAAAAAAAAGTAAGAGGAAGAGAAGGGAAAAAAAGGTGGAAATGGGTTTAAAAGTGATTTCGGCGGAGAAATATATATATATATATATATATATATATATATATATATATACGCGCACACACACACATATATATAAACGTATTCTCCGTTGAGATATTGCAGCCGCTGCTGTGTCCAGGCCCAGGAGCCTTAGCACTGTGCTGTGATGTCACTCAATACCACTGACATCACTAGGTGTAAACAACATCTCTCCTTTGCTGTGTATGTGACTATGGAGCTGTTTGGTGATGTCGTCTATTATGGCCTTCATAGAAGCAACAGGAGATTGTTGCATCCATCTAGAACCCTCAGAACTACAGTGCTATGATGTCACTCACTTCCACAGGCCTTGCAGAGTGTAAACAACAACAACCCAGCTTTGTTGTATATGTAACCATAGGGATTTGTGATGTCACCTAGAACCTTCACAGCAGCGACAGCTTTATGAGGAGCATCAGCACTGCTCTGCCTGAGCAGAACCATCACCGCCATAGGTTGTCAAATAACCCGGGTTTAACCCACACAGGTAAGTCCAATGGGGTGCAGGCATGTCCTCTATGCTTACAGCTTCCCGTGGGTGTTGGTTTGATACCGTTTGGGGACAGCCAAGGAGGCATCTGCAGGCAACAAAGGTAGGTGTGTGCTTGTGTGTGTGTTTCCTATGCAGATCCTAAGCCCAGTGTCACATGCAAGTAGGAGGAGTAAGAAGGGTTCCTGGCAAATCCGGGTTATGGATTGCATTTAAAAAGGCCCCGTGGGAGTGCAATGGGCCCCTGTCTTGCTGCTTAGCAATAATGGTATGGGTTTAGGTTCTGCTGTGTGTACTGGTGGTTGACTGCCCCCCAGCCCAGAGTGTGCATGGAAAATTGTCTGGCAGCCTCCCTGACAGCAAGCAGTGATAGTGCCCATGAAGGGCACCTTGTTGGGCCCGCCCCTTTCACGGTTATCGCTTCTCGGCCTTTTGGCTAAGATCAAGTGTAGTATCTGTTCTTATCAGTTTAATATCTGATACGTCCCCTATCTGGGGACCATATATTAAATGGATTTTTGAGAACGGGGGCCGATTTCGAAGCTTGCTTCCGTCGCCCTATGCATTGACCCGATATGGCAGTATCTTCGAGTACAGTGCACCACCCCCTTACAGGGTTAAAAAGAAAGATTCCTACTTTCATTGCTACCTGCTTGCTGGCTAGCCAGCTAGCCAGCCCTGTGGGCCTTGCTGCTGCTGCAGCCAAAAAACAAAAGGTGGTGCTGCTGCTGCTTCTGCTGCTTCTGCTTCTGCTTGTGTCTGGCCGCTGTTGGAGCGTCCAGGCACAGGACTTCTGCTGCTGCTGATTAAATGGCCTCCTTAATTGGATCATTTGAGTAGCCAGCACACCTGTGCAGGTAGGGCATGACATGATAGGCAGCTGCCTTGATAGCGGGTGGGTGCTGAATGTTCCTAATTGACAAAATAAGATTAATGCTTATGAAGAAATATAAAATCTCATCCCTTCCCCAATATCGCGCCACACCCCTACCCCTTAATTCCCTGGTTGAACTTGATGGACATATGTCTTTTTTCGACCGTACTAACTATGTAACTATGTAACATAACATGGGGGGGGGGGTCTCCTGGCTGTTCACACAGGTGTGTCATTGCTGTACATTGACCATGCATTGCTTCTGTGGTATTGCAAAGGCAAAGACAAATGCTTCCAGCCATCCATTGCACTAATGGATTGGTCATCAGCTGGCTGTCTATGTCCCGCATCAATATAGACCAAAGTACAGAGGGTTAGGCTATGCTATTGTGCACCTACCTGATGCATCAGAAGGTGCGAGGCCCTTGCTAAATTCTGTGCACAGACTTTGAGATCTATACTTTAGACTGTATCTAAACCTGCTCCAACATGGACTGACATTCTGGCCTACTTTCAGCCGATGCGACTTGTCTGTCGCTGAACAGTCGCTTTTTATGTATTCAGCACCTATGTATAATGTTGTAAAAATGCTCTAGAAGCTAAAGTCGCAGAAATGTCACACATATTTGGCCTGCAACTTTCTGTGCGACAAATTCAGACAGGAAAAATCAGTATAAATCCTTAGAAAATTATCCCCCAGTGTCTCCATCTGCTGGCGGTATTGAATAAGCATTGCTGCACTGATGGGGTATGCATTAGACGAAAAAAAAGAAGAAAAAGAAGAATAATACGCCCAGAAAAGAGGCGAAAAGGAGAAAAACGTAAAAAAACGTGAAAAAAAAGTAAGAGGAAGAGAAGGGAAAAAAAGGTGGAAATGGGTTTAAAAGTGATTTCGGCGGAGAAATATATATATATATATATATATATATATATATATATATATACGCGCACACACACACATATATATAAACGTATTCTCCGTTGAGATATTGCAGCCGCTGCTGTGTCCAGGCCCAGGAGCCTTAGCACTGTGCTGTGATGTCACTCAATACCACTGACATCACTAGGTGTAAACAACATCTCTCCTTTGCTGTGTATGTGACTATGGAGCTGTTTGGTGATGTCGTCTATTATGGCCTTCATAGAAGCAACAGGAGATTGTTGCATCCATCTAGAACCCTCAGAACTACAGTGCTATGATGTCACTCACTTCCACAGGCCTTGCAGAGTGTAAACAACAACAACCCAGCTTTGTTGTGTATGTAACCATAGGGATTTGTGATGTCACCTAGAACCTTCACAGCAGCGACAGCTTTATGAGGAGCATCAGCACTGCTCTGCCTGAGCAGAACCATCACCGCCATAGGTTGTCAAATAACCCGGGTTTAACCCACACAGGTAAGTCCAATGGGGTGCAGGCATGTCCTCTATGCTTACAGCTTCCCGTGGGTGTTGGTTTGATACCGTTTGGGGACAGCCAAGGAGGCATCTGCAGGCAACAAAGGTAGGTGTGTGCTTGTGTGTGTGTTTCCTATGCAGATCCTAAGCCCAGTGTCACATGCAAGTAGGAGGAGTAAGAAGGGTTCCTGGCAAATCCGGGTTATGGATTGCATTTAAAAAGGCCCCGTGGGAGTGCAATGGGCCCCTGTCTTGCTGCTTAGCAATAATGGTATGGGTTTAGGTTCTGCTGTGTGTACTGGTGGTTGACTGCCCCCCAGCCCAGAGTGTGCATGGAAAATTGTCTGGCAGCCTCCCTGACAGCAAGCAGTGATAGTGCCCATGAAGGGCACCTTGTTGGGCCCGCCCCTTTCACGGTTATCGCTTCTCGGCCTTTTGGCTAAGATCAAGTGTAGTATCTGTTCTTATCAGTTTAATATCTGATACGTCCCCTATCTGGGGACCATATATTAAATGGATTTTTGAGAACGGGGGCCGATTTCGAAGCTTGCTTCCGTCGCCCTATGCATTGACCCGATATGGCAGTATCTTCGGGTACAGTGCACCACCCCCTTACAGGGTTAAAAAGAAAGATTCCTACTTTCATTGCTACCTGCTTGCTGGCTAGCCAGCTAGCCAGCCCTGTGGGCCTTGCTGCTGCTGCAGCCAAAAAACAAAAGGTGGTGCTGCTGCTGCTTCTGCTGCTTCTGCTTCTGCTTGTGTCTGGCCGCTGTTGGAGCGTCCAGGCACAGGACTTCTGCTGCTGCTGACTAAATGGCCTCCTTAATTGGATCATTTGAGTAGCCAGCACACCTGTGCAGGTAGGGCATGACATGATAGGCAGCTGCCTTGATAGCGGGTGGGTGCTGAATGTTCCTAATTGACAAAATAAGATTAATGCTTATGAAGAAATATAAAATCTCATCCCTTCCCCAATATCGCGCCACACCCCTACCCCTTAATTCCCTGGTTGAACTTGATGGACATATGTCTTTTTTCGACCGTACTAACTATGTAACTATGTAACATAACATGGGGGGGGGGGGGTCTCCTGGCTGTTCACACAGGTGTGTCATTGCTGTACATTGACCATGCATTGCTTCTGTGGTATTGCAAAGGCAAAGACAAATGCTTCCAGCCATCCATTGCACTAATGGATTGGTCATCAGCTGGCTGTCTATGTCCCGCATCAATATAGACCAAAGTACAGAGGGTTAGGCTATGCTATTGTGCACCTACCTGATGCATCAGAAGGTGCGAGGCCCTTGCTAAATTCTGTGCACAGACTTTGAGATCTATACTTTAGACTGTATCTAAACCTGCTCCAACATGGACTGACATTCTGGCCTACTTTCAGCCGATGCGACTTGTCTGTCGCTGAACAGTCGCTTTTTATGTATTCAGCACCTATGTATAATGTTGTAAAAATGCTCTAGAAGCTAAAGTCGCAGAAATGTCACACATATTTGGCCTGCAACTTTCTGTGCGACAAATTCAGACAGGAAAAATCAGTATAAATCCTTAGAAAATTATCCCCCAGTGTCTCCATCTGCTGGCGGTATTGAATAAGCATTGCTGCACTGATGGGGTATGCATTAGACGAAAAAAAAGAAGAAAAAGAAGAATAATACGCCCAGAAAAGAGGCGAAAAGGAGAAAAACGTAAAAAAAACGTGAAAAAAAAGTAAGAGGAAGAGAAGGGAAAAAAAGGTGGAAATGGGTTTAAAAGTGATTTCGGCGGAGAAATATATATATATATATATATATATATATATATATATATATATATATATACGCGCACACACACACATATATATAAACGTATTCTCCGTTGAGATATTGCAGCCGCTGCTGTGTCCAGGCCCAGGAGCCTTAGCACTGTGCTGTGATGTCACTCAATACCACTGACATCACTAGGTGTAAACAACATCTCTCCTTTGCTGTGTATGTGACTATGGAGCTGTTTGGTGATGTTGTCTATTATGGCCTTCATAGAAGCAACAGGAGATTGTTGCATCCATCTAGAACCCTCAGAACTACAGTGCTATGATGTCACTCACTTCCACAGGCCTTGCAGAGTGTAAACAACAACAACCCAGCTTTGTTGTGTATGTAACCATAGGGATTTGTGATGTCACCTAGAACCTTCACAGCAGCGACAGCTTTATGAGGAGCATCAGCACTGCTCTGCCTGAGCAGAACCATCACCGCCATAGGTTGTCAAATAACCCGGGTTTAACCCACACAGGTAAGTCCAATGGGGTGCAGGCATGTCCTCTATGCTTACAGCTTCCCGTGGGTGTTGGTTTGATACCGTTTGGGGACAGCCAAGGAGGCATCTGCAGGCAACAAAGGTAGGTGTGTGCTTGTGTGTGTGTTTCCTATGCAGATCCTAAGCCCAGTGTCACATGCAAGTGGGAGGAGTAAGAAGGGTTCCTGGCAAATCCGGGTTATGGATTGCATTTAAAAAGGCCCCGTGGGAGTGCAATGGGCCCCTGTCTTGCTGCTTAGCAATAATGGTATGGGTTTAGGTTCTGCTGTGTGTACTGGTGGTTGACTGCCCCCCAGCCCAGAGTGTGCATGGAAAATTGTCTGGCAGCCTCCCTGACAGCAAGCAGTGATAGTGCCCATGAAGGGCACCTTGTTGGGCCCGCCCCTTTCACGGTTATCGCTTCTCGGCCTTTTGGCTAAGATCAAGTGTAGTATCTGTTCTTATCAGTTTAATATCTGATACGTCCCCTATCTGGGGACCATATATTAAATGGATTTTTGAGAACGGGGGCCGATTTCGAAGCTTGCTTCCGTCGCCCTATGCATTGACCCGATATGGCAGTATCTTCGGGTACAGTGCACCACCCCCTTACAGGGTTAAAAAGAAAGATTCCTACTTTCATTGCTACCTGCTTGCTGGCTAGCCAGCTAGCCAGCCCTGTGGGCCTTGCTGCTGCTGCAGCCAAAAAACAAAAGGTGGTGCTGCTGCTGCTTCTGCTGCTTCTGCTTCTGCTTCTGCTTCTGCTTGTGTCTGGCCGCTGTTGGAGCGTCCAGGCACAGGACTTCTGCTGCTGCTGACTAAATGGCCTCCTTAATTGGATCATTTGAGTAGCCAGCACACCTGTGCAGGTACGGCATGACATGATAGGCAGCTGCCTTGATAGCGGGTGGGTGCTGAATGTTCCTAATTGACAAAATAAGATTAATGCTTATGAAGAAATATAAAATCTCATCCCTTCCCCAATATCGCGCCACACCCCTACCCCTTAATTCCCTGGTTGAACTTGATGGACATATGTCTTTTTTCGACCGTACTAACTATGTAACTATGTAACATAACATGGGGGGGGGGGGGGGGTCTCCTGGCTGTTCACACAGGTGTGTCATTGCTGTACATTGACCATGCATTGCTTCTGTGGTATTGCAAAGGCAAAGACAAATGCTTCCAGCCATCCATTGCACTAATGGATTGGTCATCAGCTGGCTGTCTATGTCCCGCATCAATATAGACCAAAGTACAGAGGGTTAGGCTATGCTATTGTGCACCTACCTGATGCATCAGAAGGTGCGAGGCCCTTGCTAAATTCTGTGCACAGACTTTGAGATCTATACTTTAGACTGTATCTAAACCTGCTCCAACATGGACTGACATTCTGGCCTACTTTCAGCCGATGCGACTTGTCTGTCGCTGAACAGTCGCTTTTTATGTATTCAGCACCTATGTATAATGTTGTAAAAATGCTCTAGAAGCTAAAGTCGCAGAAATGTCACACATATTTGGCCTGCAACTTTCTGTGCGACAAATTCAGACAGGAAAAATCAGTATAAATCCTTAGAAAATTATCCCCCAGTGTCTCCATCTGCTGGCGGTATTGAATAAGCATTGCTGCACTGATGGGGTATGCATTAGACGAAAAAAAAGAAGAAAAAGAAGAATAATACGCCCAGAAAAGAGGCGAAAAGGAGAAAAACGTAAAAAAACGTGAAAAAAAAGTAAGAGGAAGAGAAGGGAAAAAAAGGTGGAAATGGGTTTAAAAGTGATTTCGGCGGAGAAATATATATATATATATATATATATATATATATATATATATACGCGCACACACACACATATATATAAACGTATTCTCCGTTGAGATATTGCAGCCGCTGCTGTGTCCAGGCCCAGGAGCCTTAGCACTGTGCTGTGATGTCACTCAATACCACTGACATCACTAGGTGTAAACAACATCTCTCCTTTGCTGTGTATGTGACTATGGAGCTGTTTGGTGATGTCGTCTATTATGGCCTTCATAGAAGCAACAGGAGATTGTTGCATCCATCTAGAACCCTCAGAACTACAGTGCTATGATGTCACTCACTTCCACAGGCCTTGCAGAGTGTAAACAACAACAACCCAGCTTTGTTGTGTATGTAACCATAGGGATTTGTGATGTCACCTAGAACCTTCACAGCAGCGACAGCTTTATGAGGAGCATCAGCACTGCTCTGCCTGAGCAGAACCATCACCGCCATAGGTTGTCAAATAACCCGGGTTTAACCCACACAGGTAAGTCCAATGGGGTGCAGGCATGTCCTCTATGCTTACAGCTTCCCGTGGGTGTTGGTTTGATACCGTTTGGGGACAGCCAAGGAGGCATCTGCAGGCAACAAAGGTAGGTGTGTGCTTGTGTGTGTGTTTCCTATGCAGATCCTAAGCCCAGTGTCACATGCAAGTAGGAGGAGTAAGAAGGGTTCCTGGCAAATCCGGGTTATGGATTGCATTTAAAAAGGCCCCGTGGGAGTGCAATGGGCCCCTGTCTTGCTGCTTAGCAATAATGGTATGGGTTTAGGTTCTGCTGTGTGTACTGGTGGTTGACTGCCCCCCAGCCCAGAGTGTGCATGGAAAATTGTCTGGCAGCCTCCCTGACAGCAAGCAGTGATAGTGCCCATGAAGGGCACCTTGTTGGGCCCGCCCCTTTCACGGTTATCGCTTCTCGGCCTTTTGGCTAACATCAAATGTAGTATCTGTTCTTATCAGTTTAATATCTGATACGTCCCCTATCTGGGGACCATATATTAAATGGATTTTTGAGAACGGGGGCCGATTTCGAAGCTTGCTTCCGTCGCCCTATGCATTGACCCGATATGGCAGTATCTTCGGGTACAGTGCACCACCCCCTTACAGGGTTAAAAAGAAAGATTCCTACTTTCATTGCTACCTGCTTGCTGGCTAGCCAGCTAGCCAGCCCTGTGGGCCTTGCTGCTGCTGCAGCCAAAAAACAAAAGGTGGTGCTGCTTCTGCTGCTTCTGCTTCTGCTTGTGTCTGGCCGCTGTTGGAGCGTCCAGGCACAGGACTTCTGCTGCTGCTGACTAAATGGCCTCCTTAATTGGATCATTTGAGTAGCCAGCACACCTGTGCAGGTAGGGCATGACATGATAGGCAGCTGCCTTGATAGCGGGTGGGTGCTGAATGTTCCTAATTGACAAAATAAGATTAATGCTTATGAAGAAATATAAAATCTCATCCCTTCCCCAATATCGCGCCACACCCCTACCCCTTAATTCCCTGGTTGAACTTGATGGACATATGTCTTTTTTCGACCGTACTAACTATGTAACTATGTAACATAACATGGGGGGGGGGGGGGGGGTCTCCTGGCTGTTCACACAGGTGTGTCATTGCTGTACATTGACCATGCATTGCTTCTGTGGTATTGCAAAGGCAAAGACAAATGCTTCCAGCCATCCATTGCACTAATGGATTGGTCATCAGCTGGCTGTCTATGTCCCGCATCAATATAGACCAAAGTACAGAGGGTTAGGCTATGCTATTGTGCACCTACCTGATGCATCAGAAGGTGCGAGGCCCTTGCTAAATTCTGTGCACAGACTTTGAGATCTATACTTTAGACTGTATCTAAACCTGCTCCAACATGGACTGACATTCTGGCCTACTTTCAGCCGATGCGACTTGTCTGTCGCTGAGCAGTCGCTTTTTATGTATTCAGCACCTATGTATAATGTTGTAAAAATGCTCTAGAAGCTAAAGTCGCAGAAATGTCACACATATTTGGCCTGCAACTTTCTGTGCGACAAATTCAGACAGGAAAAATCAGTATAAATCCTTAGAAAATTATCCCCCAGTGTCTCCATCTGCTGGCGGTATTGAATAAGCATTGCTGCACTGATGGGGTATGCATTAGACGAAAAAAAAGAAGAAAAAGAAGAATAATACGCCCAGAAAAGAGGCGAAAAGGAGAAAAACGTAAAAAAACGTGAAAAAAAAGTAAGAGGAAGAGAAGGGAAAAAAAGGTGGAAATGGGTTTAAAAGTGATTTCGGCGGAGAAATATATATATATATATATATATATATATATATATATATATATATATATATATATATACGCGCACACACACACATATATATAAACGTATTCTCCGTTGAGATATTGCAGCCGCTGCTGTGTCCAGGCCCAGGAGCCTTAGCACTGTGCTGTGATGTCACTCAATACCACTGACATCACTAGGTGTAAACAACATCTCTCCTTTGCTGTGTATGTGACTATGGAGCTGTTTGGTGATGTCGTCTATTATGGCCTTCATAGAAGCAACAGGAGATTGTTGCATCCATCTAGAACCCTCAGAACTACAGTGCTATGATGTCACTCACTTCCACAGGCCTTGCAGAGTGTAAACAACAACAACCCAGCTTTGTTGTGTATGTAACCATAGGGATTTGTGATGTCACCTAGAACCTTCACAGCAGCGACAGCTTTATGAGGAGCATCAGCACTGCTCTGCCTGAGCAGAACCATCACCGCCATAGGTTGTCAAATAACCCGGGTTTAACCCACACAGGTAAGTCCAATGGGGTGCAGGCATGTCCTCTATGCTTACAGCTTCCCGTGGGTGTTGGTTTGATACCGTTTGGGGACAGCCAAGGAGGCATCTGCAGGCAACAAAGGTAGGTGTGTGCTTGTGTGTGTGTTTCCTATGCAGATCCTAAGCCCAGTGTCACATGCAAGTAGGAGGAGTAAGAAGGGTTCCTGGCAAATCCGGGTTATGGATTGCATTTAAAAAGGCCCCGTGGGAGTGCAATGGGCCCCTGTCTTGCTGCTTAGCAATAATGGTATGGGTTTAGGTTCTGCTGTGTGTACTGGTGGTTGACTGCCCCCCAGCCCAGAGTGTGCATGGAAAATTGTCTGGCAGCCTCCCTGACAGCAAGCAGTGATAGTGCCCATGAAGGGCACCTTGTTGGGCCCGCCCCTTTCACGGTTATCGCTTCTCGGCCTTTTGGCTAAGATCAAGTGTAGTATCTGTTCTTATCAGTTTAATATCTGATACGTCCCCTATCTGGGGACCATATATTAAATGGATTTTTGAGAACGGGGGCCGATTTCGAAGCTTGCTTCCGTCGCCCTATGCATTGACCCGATATGGCAGTATCTTCGGGTACAGTGCACCACCCCCTTACAGGGTTAAAAAGAAAGATTCCTACTTTCATTGCTACCTGCTTGCTGGCTAGCCAGCTAGCCAGCCCTGTGGGCCTTGCTGCTGCTGCAGCCAAAAAACAAAAGGTGGTGCTGCTGCTGCTTCTGCTGCTTCTGCTTCTGCTTGTGTCTGGCCGCTGTTGGAGCGTCCAGGCACAGGACTTCTGCTGCTGCTGACTAAATGGCCTCCTTAATTGGATCATTTGAGTAGCCAGCACACCTGTGCAGGTAGGGCATGACATGATAGGCAGCTGCCTTGATAGCGGGTGGGTGCTGAATGTTCCTAATTGACAAAATAAGATTAATGCTTATGAAGAAATATAAAATCTCATCCCTTCCCCAATATCGCGCCACACCCCTACCCCTTAATTCCCTGGTTGAACTTGATGGACATATGTCTTTTTTCGACCGTACTAACTATGTAACTATGTAACATAACATGGGGGGGGGGGGGTCTCCTGGCTGTTCACACAGGTGTGTCATTGCTGTACATTGACCATGCATTGCTTCTGTGGTATTGCAAAGGCAAAGACAAATGCTTCCAGCCATCCATTGCACTAATGGATTGGTCATCAGCTGGCTGTCTATGTCCCGCATCAATATAGACCAAAGTACAGAGGGTTAGGCTATGCTATTGTGCACCTACCTGATGCATCAGAAGGTGCGAGGCCCTTGCTAAATTCTGTGCACAGACTTTGAGATCTATACTTTAGACTGTATCTAAACCTGCTCCAACATGGACTGACATTCTGGCCTACTTTCAGCCGATGCGACTTGTCTGTCGCTGAACAGTCGCTTTTTATGTATTCAGCACCTATGTATAATGTTGTAAAAATGCTCTAGAAGCTAAAGTCGCAGAAATGTCACACATATTTGGCCTGCAACTTTCTGTGTGACAAATTCAGACAGGAAAAATCAGTATAAATCCTTAGAAAATTATCCCCCAGTGTCTCCATCTGCTGGCGGTATTGAATAAGCATTGCTGCACTGATGGGGTATGCATTAGACGAAGAAAAAGAAGAAAAAGAAGAATAATACGCCCAGAAAAGAGGCGAAAAGGAGAAAAACGTAAAAAAACGTGAAAAAAAAGTAAGAGGAAGAGAAGGGAAAAAAAGGTGGAAATGGGTTTAAAAGTGATTTCGGCGGAGAAATATATATATATATATATATATATATATATATATACGCGCACACACACACATATATATAAACGTATTCTCCGTTGAGATATTGCAGCCGCTGCTGTGTCCAGGCCCAGGAGCCTTAGCACTGTGCTGTGATGTCACTCAATACCACTGACATCACTAGGTGTAAACAACATCTCTCCTTTGCTGTGTATGTGACTATGGAGCTGTTTGGTGATGTCGTCTATTATGGCCTTCATAGAAGCAACAGGAGATTGTTGCATCCATCTAGAACCCTCAGAACTACAGTGCTATGATGTCACTCACTTCCACAGGCCTTGCAGAGTGTAAACAACAACAACCCAGCTTTGTTGTATATGTAACCATAGGGATTTGTGATGTCACCTAGAACCTTCACAGCAGCGACAGCTTTATGAGGAGCATCAGCACTGCTCTGCCTGAGCAGAACCATCACCGCCATAGGTTGTCAAATAACCCGGGTTTAACCCACACAGGTAAGTCCAATGGGGTGCAGGCATGTCCTCTATGCTTACAGCTTCCCGTGGGTGTTGGTTTGATACCGTTTGGGGACAGCCAAGGAGGCATCTGCAGGCAACAAAGGTAGGTGTGTGCTTGTGTGTGTGTTTCCTATGCAGATCCTAAGCCCAGTGTCACATGCAAGTAGGAGGAGTAAGAAGGGTTCCTGGCAAATCCGGGTTATGGATTGCATTTAAAAAGGCCCCGTGGGAGTGCAATGGGCCCCTGTCTTGCTGCTTAGCAATAATGGTATGGGTTTAGGTTCTGCTGTGTGTACTGGTGGTTGACTGCCCCCCAGCCCAGAGTGTGCATGGAAAATTGTCTGGCAGCCTCCCTGACAGCAAGCAGTGATAGTGCCCATGAAGGGCACCTTGTTGGGCCCGCCCCTTTCACGGTTATCGCTTCTCGGCCTTTTGGCTAAGATCTTGTATCTTGTCAAGGGGCTCTGAGTTCGTCGAACCTTCGGCCTTGAGGCATCGGCGGTTTTTTAGCCGTCTTAAGCCTCATGCTGCTATAGGAGGAGGACTTACAAAGAACGGGAAGGCGATCCCCCATGGCGACCCTTAGGTTTGCTGCGCATACTGAAACTCGGATTAAGAACACCTTCCGTATTGAAGTGGATGAGGAGAAAAAGGAGAAGATGACTTTGGAATTTTTTGTCAAGAGAATTATGCTGGATTTATTGCACATTCAGAGAGAAGATGTGTTTTGCCTAAAAGACCCAGGTAAAGGACTTTTCATTCTTACCTTGACTTCCGCATCTGCATGTGACCATATGTTTGAGAAAGTTCGGGAGCTTGCCAATGAGGAGGATATGAAAGGACTTGTTTTCATTGCTCTATATTCTAATGGCGATGTTCCACTGGTGGTTACTATGCACGATCCATACGTGGATATAAGAGACATTGTCTTATTTTTAAACCAATATTGTGCGGAAGTCAAATACTCTCATAAAATAATGAATGCAATGGACTTTTGGACTGGAAAGCATAAGTTTGCTGTTAAGTTCAGAGAAGATGTGAGAGGAATTGGAGGTCTGTGTCGCCCACCTGCAAATTTTTTAATTGGGCGTAAACGTGGCTATTTATTCTACCCTGGGATGCCGTATTATTGCAGGAAATGCCATGAATATGGTCATACACAAGAATCTTGCAAAGAGGAAGTGGTTATTTGCAAAAGATGTGGCCAAAAAGGCCACACCACTTTGGACTGTCAAAATGAGATTCTGTGTAATGTGTGTAAGCAGAAAGGACACGCTTTTAAGGATTGTCCTCAACGCTCCTGGGCCAATATTGTGGCTACGTCGGCTGGTCCCTCGATGAGGAAGAGCTCCATGGATGCTGTGCCTGTGCCTAAGACCCACACCCTGAAAGTGATGCCTGAGTCTTCTGCTACCGGAATTCCTGTGATACCTGCTGTGGCTCATGTCTCCAAAAGCATTGTGTCCCCGGGGAAGGTCGTGGGACCTGAGACAGAAGTGAGGGGTTCTCCTCTCATGGAAGTTGAGGGTCCTGGACCGCCCAGAAGGGATACAGAGGAGATGGATGTAGAAGAACGGCGAAAGAGGAAAAGCAGAGACCGGAAAGAGGAAAAGGGCCTTAACATCAAAAGGAGTGGTCGAGTTAGTGCGGACGAGGGGAACGTGGAGATTGTCTGCCAAAAGGTTATAACAGCATCCGACCCTGTTAATATTGAGGAATTTGTGTCACCACCTACAGATTGGGGTTCTTTGTCTGAGGATAATGAATGACCCAGGAGCTACCAAGTGTTAATATCTCCTCCTTCAATGTGAGGAGTTTGAAGAGCCCAGAGAGGAGGGCTGCTTTATTTTCTTTCTTGTCTTCTTTGCCTACAGACATTTTATTTTTACAGGAATGTGCCATTGATTATGATATCAATTATTCATCTTTGAGATCTGAATGGACTCTTGGCCCGTCTGTGTGGTCAGGGGATAATGAGAGGAAAGTGACTGGTGTTTGCATACTGTTCAAGAGCAGTGAGTATAAAGTTACCTCCTTCACAGACATTGTACCCGGTAGAGCCCTGCTCGTTCATATTATTTATAATGACATGAATATGAGACTTTTAAATGTATATGCCTCTCCAGATAAGGATGAAAGATCTGATTTATTAGAGAAAATTCAGTTTTATTTACCGGGTTCATCCCCGCTTATCATCGCTGGTGATTTTAATTGTATAATGGCAGGAGAGGAGCGGGCTGGAGGATCTGAACAAAGGAAAGATAAGACTGAAAAACAACTAAAGGATTTTATAGTTGATTTTAATTTAAAAGATTTGTGGAGAACCTCTTTCCCTAATGACCCTGGGTATACCTGGGGGAATAGCCTTTATATGTCAAGGATTGATTATATTTTTGCTTCTGGATTTGCATTTTATGGGAATATGCAATTGACTTCTACCTTTTTTTCAGATCATAAGATTTTATCTGCTACATGTAAGTTTGATGGGGTTTGCAGAGCCAAAGGAGTCTGGCGTCTGAATATCTCTTTGCTTGAAGATGAAGAAATTAAATGTAATTTTATCTATCTTTTTAAAAAATTGCAGAACTCAAGGACTAATTTTAATTCTCTTTTAGCATGGTGGGAATTCTGCAAGGTAAAATTTAAAGAGTATTTTATTAAGATGGGTGTTAAAAAAACAAAAGAGAAATTGAAATGGTATAGAGATCTTAACACAAAACTACAAACCTATTATCAACTCAAAGAGCTGGGTGTATATGTAGACGATCTGATTTTAAGTGTTAAAAGTGATATTCAGAAGGCTATAACTAACAAAGGGAAAGAAATAATTTTTAACTCCAAAGTTGAATGTAAAGAGAAGGATGAAAAGTGTACAAGATTCTTTTTTAAAAAGGTAATGGAAACAAAAAAGTTAATGATTAACATTGAGGATGAAACTACTAATGTAGGAATGTTATCCAAAGCTAAATCCTTTTATCAAGATCTGTTTAATGAGAAACCCATTGATATATCTGCTGCTAATTTTCTCCTAAGCACTTTAGATTGTGGTTTAAGTAAGGAGGACCAAGATGCACTTTGCACAGAAGTAAGATGCCAAGAATTAGAAATTGCTGCTAAAAGTTTATCCACAGGTAAAACACCAGGTTCTGATGGACTTCCTGTAGAGTTTTATAAAACCTTTTGGGACATTTTTAAAGATGATTTGCTTAATATTTTTAAGGAGGCTTTTAATTCTGATGTTCTACCTTTATCTTGGAGGAGTGGTATAGTGTCTCTGATCCCCAAAAAGGGGGATAGGAACAGCTTAGAAAATTGGAGACCAATTACGCTTCTTAATGTTGATTATAAGATTATGTCAAAAATTTTTGTTAACAGAATGAAGCCGTTTTTGTACAAGGTCATCCATGTGGATCAGGTATGTGGTGTCCCAGGAAGGAGTGTAGCTGAACCTTTAAATGCTATTAGGGACGTCATATGGTATCAGCAAGAGCGGAATCAAAATCTAGCCATTCTATCTCTAGATTTTCATAAAGCGTTCGATAGAGTATCACATTGTTTTTTATGGATGGTTTTACAACGCATGGGTTTTCCTAACATATTTATTAAGCAAATTGCTCTCTTATATAAAGGTTCTTTTAGCAGGATTTTAATAAATGGTTTCCTTACAGATTTTATTAATTTATCATCAGGGGTAAAGCAAGGCTGCCCTCTGTCTCCTATACTGTTTATATGTGCAATAGAACCTCTGTTAAACTTAATAAGGAATGATAAAATAATAAAAGGAGTGCCAGTTCCTGGAGGTAATAATGCCACCCTTAAAGTGTGTGGCTATATGGATGATATTAATGTTTTTTGTGAAAGTGCCTTCTCTTTACAAAGAGTTGTTGATGTTACTGATTTCTTTTGTAAAGCTTCTGCTTTTAAACTTAATTTATCTAAATGTGACTGTTTTTATATAGGTAAATGGGAAAACGTGCAAATACCAAACCTAAAATTACAGTCAGAAAAAATAAAAATCCTTGGAGTCATCTTTGATAAAAATAACAATGGTGAGGAAAGTTGGCTAATGGTAAAAGAAAAGGTAAAGAAAAAGGTAGACTTTTGGTCCCTTAGGAAATTATCCTTAGAAGGTAAAATTTTGGTGATTAAGGCTATGCTAATACCCATTATGCTCTATTTAAATATGATTTATCCTCCTAATGAACTTATGTCTAGGCAACTTCAGAGGATTCTCTTTGAGTTTCTATGGAGTTCTAAAGCAGAAAAATTAAAAAGAGATACTATGTATAAGTCACAAAAAAATGGAGGAAAACAGGTTCCCTGTATTAGAAAATTTTTATACTTAAGGTTTTTTAGTTGGTGTTTTAGGGGACTTTTTATGAAAAGTGTATGGTCCTGTTTTTTAAAGTACTCTGCGGGACATATTTTTAGAAAAAGAGAATGGGTGTTTTTATCATTATCTTCTCCTGTACTTTTAACTCCGCCTAAACATTATGCCATCTTAGAAAAAATTATACGTATGTATAACCTTAAAGACTTTGACTTGTTAACCTTGAGGGATGCTCGCAAGATAGAAGTACAGTTAAATTTGCAAGAAGAAATATGTATGGTCTCTAATTTTTCTTATAATAGGTGTGTACAAATATGGAAAAAGGTAAACGAGCCATATCTTTTTAATGAGCACAAGGATTTAGCATGGATGATTATCCATGAGTGTCTTCCGGTAAGATTTTTCCAATATAGAAGAGGTCTAAATGCTGTATGTGTCTGTCCCCGGGAAAATTGCAATATAGATGAAACTGTTTTGCACCTTTTCTGGAATTGTTATTTTGCACAAAAGGTTTTTAGACTAATTGGTTCTTTATTGAAATTCCTAACAGGTCTAAAAGTTTTAAATCATGAAGTTGTTTTATATGGCAAAAGTGATGGAGTTACGAAAGAAAAAGAGAGAATTTTGTGGATTTTTATCAACTGTACAAAAAATGTATTATGGAAAGTTCGTAATATCCTTGTCTTCAAAAGAGATTTTATTTGTGAAAAAGAATGTTTGAAGATGATATACAGTGAAGTTTACTTGTACTATTTAATTGATAAAAAGAGATATGGGCAGAAAAAAGCATTAGCTATGTGGAATTTACATTTATGGAAAACAGTATTTGATGTATTGTAAACATTTTTTGTGATGTATTTAAGTTTTTGAGTTTTTTCAATAAAAATGTAAAAAAAAAAAAAAAAAAAAAAAAATCTGTTCTTATCAGTTTAATATCTGATACGTCCCCTATCTGGGGACCATATATTAAATGGATTTTTGAGAACGGGGGCCGATTTCGAAGCTTGCTTCCGTCGCCCTATGCATTGACCCGATATGGCAGTATCTTCGGGTACAGTGCACCACCCCCTTACAGGGTTAAAAAGAAAGATTCCTACTTTCATTGCTACCTGCTTGCTGGCTAGCCAGCTAGCCAGCCCTGTGGGCCTTGCTGCTGCTGCAGCCAAAAAACAAAAGGTGGTGCTGCTGATGCTGATGCTGCTTCTGCTTCTGCTTGTGTCTGGCCGCTGTTGGAGCGTCCAGGCACAGGACTTCTGCTGCTGCTGACTAAATGGCCTCATTAATTGGATCATTTGAGTAGCCAGCACACCTGTGCAGGTAGGGCATGACATGATAGGCAGCTGCCTTGATAGCGGGTGGGTGCTGAATGTTCCTAATTGACAAAATAAGATTAATGCTTATGAAGAAATATAAAATCTCATCCCTTCCCCAATATCGCGCCACACCCCTACCCCTTAATTCCCTGGTTGAACTTGATGGACATATGTCTTTTTTCGACCGTACTAACTATGTAACTATGTAACATAACATGGGGGGGGGGGGGGGTCTCCTGGCTGTTCACACAGGTGTGTCATTGCTGTACATTGACCATGCATTGCTTCTGTGGTATTGCAAAGGCAAAGACAAATGCTTCCAGCCATCCATTGCACTAATGGATTGGTCATCAGCTGGCTGTCTATGTCCCGCATCAATATAGACCAAAGTACAGAGGGTTAGGCTATGCTATTGTGCACCTACCTGATGCATCAGAAGGTGCGAGGCCCTTGCTAAATTCTGTGCACAGACTTTGAGATCTATACTTTAGACTGTATCTAAACCTGCTCCAACATGGACTGACATTCTGGCCTACTTTCAGCCGATGCGACTTGTCTGTCGCTGAGCAGTCGCTTTTTATGTATTCAGCACCTATGTATAATGTTGTAAAAATGCTCTAGAAGCTAAAGTCGCAGAAATGTCACACATATTTGGCCTGCAACTTTCTGTGCGACAAATTCAGACAGGAAAAATCAGTATAAATCCTTAGAAAATTATCCCCCAGTGTCTCCATCTGCTGGCGGTATTGAATAAGCATTGCTGCACT
This sequence comes from Hyla sarda, assembly GCF_029499605.1. Classification (NCBI taxonomy): domain Eukaryota; kingdom Metazoa; phylum Chordata; class Amphibia; order Anura; family Hylidae; genus Hyla; species Hyla sarda. The sequence continues at coordinate 58,955 of NW_026608093.1, forward strand.
GATGGGGTATGCATTAGACGAAAAAAAAGAAGAAAAAGAAGAATAATACGCCCAGAAAAGAGGCGAAAAGGAGAAAAACGTAAAAAAACGTGAAAAAAAAGTAAGAGGAAGAGAAGGGAAAAAAAGGTGGAAATGGGTTTAAAAGTGATTTCGGCGGAGAAATATATATATATATATATATATATATATATATATATATATATATATACGCGCACACACACACATATATATAAACGTATTCTCCGTTGAGATATTGCAGCCGCTGCTGTGTCCAGGCCCAGGAGCCTTAGCACTGTGCTGTGATGTCACTCAATACCACTGACATCACTAGGTGTAAACAACATCTCTCCTTTGCTGTGTATGTGACTATGGAGCTGTTTGGTGATGTCGTCTATTATGGCCTTCATAGAAGCAACAGGAGATTGTTGCATCCATCTAGAACCCTCAGAACTACAGTGCTATGATGTCACTCACTTCCACAGGCCTTGCAGAGTGTAAACAACAACAACCCAGCTTTGTTGTATATGTAACCATAGGGATTTGTGATGTCACCTAGAACCTTCACAGCAGCGACAGCTTTATGAGGAGCATCAGCACTGCTCTGCCTGAGCAGAACCATCACCGCCATAGGTTGTCAAATAACCCGGGTTTAACCCACACAGGTAAGTCCAATGGGGTGCAGGCATGTCCTCTATGCTTACAGCTTCCCGTGGGTGTTGGTTTGATACCGTTTGGGGACAGCCAAGGAGGCATCTGCAGGCAACAAAGGTAGGTGTGTGCTTGTGTGTGTGTTTCCTATGCAGATCCTAAGCCCAGTGTCACATGCAAGTGGGAGGAGTAAGAAGGGTTCCTGGCAAATCCGGGTTATGGATTGCATTTAAAAAGGCCCCGTGGGAGTGCAATGGGCCCCTGTCTTGCTGCTTAGCAATAATGGTATGGGTTTAGGTTCTGCTGTGTGTACTGGTGGTTGACTGCCCCCCAGCCCAGAGTGTGCATGGAAAATTGTCTGGCAGCCTCCCTGACAGCAAGCAGTGATAGTGCCCATGAAGGGCACCTTGTTGGGCCCGCCCCTTTCACGGTTATCGCTTCTCGGCCTTTTGGCTAAGATCAAGTGTAGTATCTGTTCTTATCAGTTTAATATCTGATACGTCCCCTATCTGGGGACCATATATTAAATGGATTTTTGAGAACGGGGGCCGATTTCGAAGCTTGCTTCCGTCGCCCTATGCATTGACCCGATATGGCAGTATCTTCGGGTACAGTGCACCACCCCCTTACAGGGTTAAAAAGAAAGATTCCTACTTTCATTGCTACCTGCTTGCTGGCTAGCCAGCTAGCCAGCCCTGTGGGCCTTGCTGCTGCTGCAGCCAAAAAACAAAAGGTGGTGCTGCTGCTGCTTCTGCTGCTTCTGCTGCTTCTGCTTCTGTCTGGCCGCTGTTGGAGCGTCCAGGCACAGGACTTCTGCTGCTGCTGACTAAATGGCCTCCTTAATTGGATCATTTGAGTAGCCAGCACACCTGTGCAGGTACGGCATGACATGATAGGCAGCTGCCTTGATAGCGGGTGGGTGCTGAATGTTCCTAATTGACAAAATAAGATTAATGCTTATGAAGAAATATAAAATCTCATCCCTTCCCCAATATCGCGCCACACCCCTACCCCTTAATTCCCTGGTTGAACTTGATGGACATATGTCTTTTTTCGACCGTACTAACTATGTAACTATGTAACATAACATGGGGGGGGGGGGGTCTCCTGGCTGTTCACACAGGTGTGTCATTGCTGTACATTGACCATGCATTGCTTCTGTGGTATTGCAAAGGCAAAGACAAATGCTTCCAGCCATCCATTGCACTAATGGATTGGTCATCAGCTGGCTGTCTATGTCCCGCATCAATATAGACCAAAGTACAGAGGGTTAGGCTATGCTATTGTGCACCTACCTGATGCATCAGAAGGTGCGAGGCCCTTGCTAAATTCTGTGCACAGACTTTGAGATCTATACTTTAGACTGTATCTAAACCTGCTCCAACATGGACTGACATTCTGGCCTACTTTCAGCCGATGCGACTTGTCTGTCGCTGAACAGTCGCTTTTTATGTATTCAGCACCTATGTATAATGTTGTAAAAATGCTCTAGAAGCTAAAGTCGCAGAAATGTCACACATATTTGGCCTGCAACTTTCTGTGCGCAAATTCAGACAGGAAAAATCAGTATAAATCCTTAGAAAATTATCCCCCAGTGTCTCCATCTGCTGGCGGTATTGAATAAGCATTGCTGCACTGATGGGGTATGCATTAGACGAAAAAAAAGAAGAAAAAGAAGAATAATACGCCCAGAAAAGAGGCGAAAAGGAGAAAAACGTAAAAAAACGTGAAAAAAAAGTAAGAGGAAGAGAAGGGAAAAAAAGGTGGAAATGGGTTTAAAAGTGATTTCGGCGGAGAAATATATATATATATATATATATATATATATATATATATATATATATATATATACGCGCACACACACACATATATATAAACGTATTCTCCGTTGAGATATTGCAGCCGCTGCTGTGTCCAGGCCCAGGAGCCTTAGCACTGTGCTGTGATGTCACTCAATACCACTGACATCACTAGGTGTAAACAACATCTCTCCTTTGCTGTGTATGTGACTATGGAGCTGTTTGGTGATGTCGTCTATTATGGCCTTCATAGAAGCAACAGGAGATTGTTGCATCCATCTAGAACCCTCAGAACTACAGTGCTATGATGTCACTCACTTCCACAGGCCTTGCAGAGTGTAAACAACAACAACCCAGCTTTGTTGTGTATGTAACCATAGGGATTTGTGATGTCACCTAGAACCTTCACAGCAGCGACAGCTTTATGAGGAGCATCAGCACTGCTCTGCCTGAGCAGAACCATCACCGCCATAGGTTGTCAAATAACCCGGGTTTAACCCACACAGGTAAGTCCAATGGGGTGCAGGCATGTCCTCTATGCTTACAGCTTCCCGTGGGTGTTGGTTTGATACCGTTTGGGGACAGCCAAGGAGGCATCTGCAGGCAACAAAGGTAGGTGTGTGCTTGTGTGTGTGTTTCCTATGCAGATCCTAAGCCCAGTGTCACATGCAAGTAGGAGGAGTAAGAAGGGTTCCTGGCAAATCCGGGTTATGGATTGCATTTAAAAAGGCCCCGTGGGAGTGCAATGGGCCCCTGTCTTGCTGCTTAGCAATAATGGTATGGGTTTAGGTTCTGCTGTGTGTACTGGTGGTTGACTGCCCCCCAGCCCAGAGTGTGCATGGAAAATTGTCTGGCAGCCTCCCTGACAGCAAGCAGTGATAGTGCCCATGAAGGGCACCTTGTTGGGCCCGCCCCTTTCACGGTTATCGCTTCTCGGCCTTTTGGCTAAGATCAAGTGTAGTATCTGTTCTTATCAGTTTAATATCTGATACGTCCCCTATCTGGGGACCATATATTAAATGGATTTTTGAGAACGGGGGCCGATTTCGAAGCTTGCTTCCGTCGCCCTATGCATTGACCCGATATGGCAGTATCTTCGGGTACAGTGCACCACCCCCTTACAGGGTTAAAAAGAAAGATTCCTACTTTCATTGCTACCTGCTTGCTGGCTAGCCAGCTAGCCAGCCCTGTGGGCCTTGCTGCTGCTGCAGCCAAAAAACAAAAGGTGGTGCTGCTTCTGCTGCTTCTGCTTCTGCTTGTGTCTGGCCGCTGTTGGAGCGTCCAGGCACAGGACTTCTGCTGCTGCTGACTAAATGGCCTCCTTAATTGGATCATTTGAGTAGCCAGCACACCTGTGCAGGTAGGGCATGACATGATAGGCAGCTGCCTTGATAGCGGGTGGGTGCTGAATGTTCCTAATTGACAAAATAAGATTAATGCTTATGAAGAAATATAAAATCTCATCCCTTCCCCAATATCGCGCCACACCCCTACCCCTTAATTCCCTGGTTGAACTTGATGGACATATGTCTTTTTTCGACCGTACTAACTATGTAACTATGTAACATAACATGGGGGGGGGGGGGGTCTCCTGGCTGTTCACACAGGTGTGTCATTGCTGTACATTGACCATGCATTGCTTCTGTGGTATTGCAAAGGCAAAGACAAATGCTTCCAGCCATCCATTGCACTAATGGATTGGTCATCAGCTGGCTGTCTATGTCCCGCATCAATATAGACCAAAGTACAGAGGGTTAGGCTATGCTATTGTGCACCTACCTGATGCATCAGAAGGTGCGAGGCCCTTGCTAAATTCTGTGCACAGACTTTGAGATCTATACTTTAGACTGTATCTAAACCTGCTCCAACATGGACTGACATTCTGGCCTACTTTCAGCCGATGCGACTTGTCTGTCGCTGAACAGTTGCTTTTTATGTATTCAGCACCTATGTATAATGTTGTAAAAATGCTCTAGAAGCTAAAGTCGCAGAAATGTCACACATATTTGGCCTGCAACTTTCTGTGCGACAAATTCAGACAGGAAAAATCAGTATAAATCCTTAGAAAATTATCCCCCAGTGTCTCCATCTGCTGGCGGTATTGAATAAGCATTGCTGCACTGATGGGGTATGCATTAGACGAAAAAAAAGAAGAAAAAGAAGAATAATACGCCCAGAAAAGAGGCGAAAAGGAGAAAAACGTAAAAAAACGTGAAAAAAAAGTAAGAGGAAGAGAAGGGAAAAAAAGGTGGAAATGGGTTTAAAAGTGATTTCGGCGGAGAAATATATATATATATATATATATATATATATATATATATATATACGCGCACACACACACATATATATAAACGTATTCTCCGTTGAGATATTGCAGCCGCTGCTGTGTCCAGGCCCAGGAGCCTTAGCACTGTGCTGTGATGTCACTCAATACCACTGACATCACTAGGTGTAAACAACATCTCTCCTTTGCTGTGTATGTGACTATGGAGCTGTTTGGTGATGTCGTCTATTATGGCCTTCATAGAAGCAACAGGAGATTGTTGCATCCATCTAGAACCCTCAGAACTACAGTGCTATGATGTCACTCACTTCCACAGGCCTTGCAGAGTGTAAACAACAACAACCCAGCTTTGTTGTGTATGTAACCATAGGGATTTGTGATGTCACCTAGAACCTTCACAGCAGCGACAGCTTTATGAGGAGCATCAGCACTGCTCTGCCTGAGCAGAACCATCACCGCCATAGGTTGTCAAATAACCCGGGTTTAACCCACACAGGTAAGTCCAATGGGGTGCAGGCATGTCCTCTATGCTTACAGCTTCCCGTGGGTGTTGGTTTGATACCGTTTGGGGACAGCCAAGGAGGCATCTGCAGGCAACAAAGGTAGGTGTGTGCTTGTGTGTGTGTTTCCTATGCAGATCCTAAGCCCAGTGTCACATGCAAGTAGGAGGAGTAAGAAGGGTTCCTGGCAAATCCGGGTTATGGATTGCATTTAAAAAGGCCCCGTGGGAGTGCAATGGGCCCCTGTCTTGCTGCTTAGCAATAATGGTATGGGTTTAGGTTCTGCTGTGTGTACTGGTGGTTGACTGCCCCCCAGCCCAGAGTGTGCATGGAAAATTGTCTGGCAGCCTCCCTGACAGCAAGCAGTGATAGTGCCCATGAAGGGCACCTTGTTGGGCCCGCCCCTTTCACGGTTATCGCTTCTCGGCCTTTTGGCTAAGATCAAGTGTAGTATCTGTTCTTATCAGTTTAATATCTGATACGTCCCCTATCTGGGGACCATATATTAAATGGATTTTTGAGAACGGGGGCCGATTTCGAAGCTTGCTTCCGTCGCCCTATGCATTGACCCGATATGGCAGTATCTTCGGGTACAGTGCACCACCCCCTTACAGGGTTAAAAAGAAAGATTCCTACTTTCATTGCTACCTGCTTGCTGGCTAGCCAGCTAGCCAGCCCTGTGGGCCTTGCTGCTGCTGCAGCCAAAAAACAAAAGGTGGTGCTGCTGCTGCTTCTGCTGCTTCTGCTTCTGCTTGTGTCTGGCCGCTGTTGGAGCGTCCAGGCACAGGACTTCTGCTGCTGCTGACTAAATGGCCTCCTTAATTGGATCATTTGAGTAGCCAGCACACCTGTGCAGGTAGGGCATGACATGATAGGCAGCTGCCTTGATAGCGGGTGGGTGCTGAATGTTCCTAATTGACAAAATAAGATTAATGCTTATGAAGAAATATAAAATCTCATCCCTTCCCCAATATCGCGCCACACCCCTACCCCTTAATTCCCTGGTTGAACTTGATGGACATATGTCTTTTTTCGACCGTACTAACTATGTAACTATGTAACATAACATGGGGGGGGGGGGGGGGGTCTCCTGGCTGTTCACACAGGTGTGTCATTGCTGTACATTGACCATGCATTGCTTCTGTGGTATTGCAAAGGCAAAGACAAATGCTTCCAGCCATCCATTGCACTAATGGATTGGTCATCAGCTGGCTGTCTATGTCCCGCATCAATATAGACCAAAGTACAGAGGGTTAGGCTATGCTATTGTGCACCTACCTGATGCATCAGAAGGTGCGAGGCCCTTGCTAAATTCTGTGCACAGACTTTGAGATCTATACTTTAGACTGTATCTAAACCTGCTCCAACATGGACTGACATTCTGGCCTACTTTCAGCCGATGCGACTTGTCTGTCGCTGAACAGTCGCTTTTTATGTATTCAGCACCTATGTATAATGTTGTAAAAATGCTCTAGAAGCTAAAGTCGCAGAAATGTCACACATATTTGGCCTGCAACTTTCTGTGCGACAAATTCAGACAGGAAAAATCAGTATAAATCCTTAGAAAATTATCCCCCAGTGTCTCCATCTGCTGGCGGTATTGAATAAGCATTGCTGCACTGATGGGGTATGCATTAGACGAAAAAAAAGAAGAAAAAGAAGAATAATACGCCCAGAAAAGAGGCAAAAAGGAGAAAAACGTAAAAAAATGTGAAAAAAAAGTAAGAGGAAGAGAAGGGAAAAAAAGGTGGAAATGGGTTTAAAAGTGATTTCGGCGGAGAAATATATATATATATATATATATATATATATATATATATACGCGCACACACACACATATATATAAACGTATTCCCCGTTGAGATATTGCAGCCGCTGCTGTGTCCAGGCCCAGGAGCCTTAGCACTGTGCTGTGATGTCACTCAATACCACTGACATCACTAGGTGTAAACAACATCTCTCCTTTGCTGTGTATGTGACTATGGAGCTGTTTGGTGATGTCGTCTATTATGGCCTTCATAGAAGCAACAGGAGATTGTTGCATCCATCTAGAACCCTCAGAACTACAGTGCTATGATGTCACTCACTTCCACAGGCCTTGCAGAGTGTAAACAACAACAACCCAGCTTTGTTGTGTATGTAACCATAGGGATTTGTGATGTCACCTAGAACCTTCACAGCAGCGACAGCTTTATGAGGAGCATCAGCACTGCTCTGCCTGAGCAGAACCATCACCGCCATAGGTTGTCAAATAACCCGGGTTTAACCCACACAGGTAAGTCCAATGGGGTGCAGGCATGTCCTCTATGCTTACAGCTTCCCGTGGGTGTTGGTTTGATACCGTTTGGGGACAGCCAAGGAGGCATCTGCAGGCAACAAAGGTAGGTGTGTGCTTGTGTGTGTGTTTCCTATGCAGATCCTAAGCCCAGTGTCACATGCAAGTAGGAGGAGTAAGAAGGGTTCCTGGCAAATCCGGGTTATGGATTGCATTTAAAAAGGCCCCGTGGGAGTGCAATGGGCCCCTGTCTTGCTGCTTAGCAATAATGGTATGGGTTTAGGTTCTGCTGTGTGTACTGGTGGTTGACTGCCCCCCAGCCCAGAGTGTGCATGGAAAATTGTCTGGCAGCCTCCCTGACAGCAAGCAGTGATAGTGCCCATGAAGGGCACCTTGTTGGGCCCGCCCCTTTCACGGTTATCGCTTCTCGGCCTTTTGGCTAAGATCAAGTGTAGTATCTGTTCTTATCAGTTTAATATCTGATACGTCCCCTATCTGGGGACCATATATTAAATGGATTTTTGAGAACGGGGGCCGATTTCGAAGCTTGCTTCCGTCGCCCTATGCATTGACCCGATATGGCAGTATCTTCGGGTACAGTGCACCACCCCCTTACAGGGTTAAAAAGAAAGATTCCTACTTTCATTGCTACCTGCTTGCTGGCTAGCCAGCTAGCCAGCCCTGTGGGCCTTGCTGCTGCTGCAGCCAAAAAACACAAGGTGGTGCTGCTGCTGCTTCTGCTGCTTCTGCTTCTGCTTGTGTCTGGCCGCTGTTGGAGCGTCCAGGCACAGGACTTCTGCTGCTGCTGACTAAATGGCCTCCTTAATTGGATCATTTGAGTAGCCAGCACACCTGTGCAGGTAGGGCATGACATGATAGGCAGCTGCCTTGATAGCGGGTGGGTGCTGAATGTTCCTAATTGACAAAATAAGATTAATGCTTATGAAGAAATATAAAATCTCATCCCTTCCCCAATATCGCGCCACACCCCTACCCCTTAATTCCCTGGTTGAACTTGATGGACATATGTCTTTTTTCGACCGTACTAACTATGTAACTATGTAACATAACATGGGGGGGGGGGGGGGGTCTCCTGGCTGTTCACACAGGTGTGTCATTGCTGTACATTGACCATGCATTGCTTCTGTGGTATTGCAAAGGCAAAGACAAATGCTTCCAGCCATCCATTGCACTAATGGATTGGTCATCAGCTGGCTGTCTATGTCCCGCATCAATATAGACCAAAGTACAGAGGGTTAGGCTATGCTATTGTGCACCTACCTGATGCATCAGAAGGTGCGAGGCCCTTGCTAAATTCTGTGCACAGACTTTGAGATCTATACTTTAGACTGTATCTAAACCTGCTCCAACATGGACTGACATTCTGGCCTACTTTCAGCCGATGCGACTTGTCTGTCGCTGAACAGTCGCTTTTTATGTATTCAGCACCTATGTATAATGTTGTAAAAATGCTCTAGAAGCTAAAGTCGCAGAAATGTCACACATATTTGGCCTGCAACTTTCTGTGCGACAAATTCAGACAGGAAAAATCAGTATAAATCCTTAGAAAATTATCCCCCAGTGTCTCCATCTGCTGGCGGTATTGAATAAGCATTGCTGCACTGATGGGGTATGCATTAGACGAAAAAAAAGAAGAAAAAGAAGAATAATACGCCCAGAAAAGAGGCGAAAAGGAGAAAAACGTAAAAAAACGTGAAAAAAAAGTAAGAGGAAGAGAAGGGAAAAAAAGGTGGAAATGGGTTTAAAAGTGATTTCGGCGGAGAAATATATATATATATATATATATATATATATATATATATATATACGCGCACACACACACATATATATAAACGTATTCTCCGTTGAGATATTGCAGCCGCTGCTGTGTCCAGGCCCAGGAGCCTTAGCACTGTGCTGTGATGTCACTCAATACCACTGACATCACTAGGTGTAAACAACATCTCTCCTTTGCTGTGTATGTGACTATGGAGCTGTTTGGTGATGTCGTCTATTATGGCCTTCATAGAAGCAACAGGAGATTGTTGCATCCATCTAGAACCCTCAGAACTACAGTGCTATGATGTCACTCACTTCCACAGGCCTTGCAGAGTGTAAACAACAACAACCCAGCTTTGTTGTGTATGTAACCATAGGGATTTGTGATGTCACCTAGAACCTTCACAGCAGCGACAGCTTTATGAGGAGCATCAGCACTGCTCTGCCTGAGCAGAACCATCACCGCCATAGGTTGTCAAATAACCCGGGTTTAACCCACACAGGTAAGTCCAATGGGGTGCAGGCATGTCCTCTATGCTTACAGCTTCCCGTGGGTGTTGGTTTGATACCGTTTGGGGACAGCCAAGGAGGCATCTGCAGGCAACAAAGGTAGGTGTGTGCTTGTGTGTGTGTTTCCTATGCAGATCCTAAGCCCAGTGTCACATGCAAGTAGGAGGAGTAAGAAGGGTTCCTGGCAAATCCGGGTTATGGATTGCATTTAAAAAGGCCCCGTGGGAGTGCAATGGGCCCCTGTCTTGCTGCTTAGCAATAATGGTATGGGTTTAGGTTCTGCTGTGTGTACTGGTGGTTGACTGCCCCCCAGCCCAGAGTGTGCATGGAAAATTGTCTGGCAGCCTCCCTGACAGCAAGCAGTGATAGTGCCCATGAAGGGCACCTTGTTGGGCCCGCCCCTTTCACGGTTATCGCTTCTCGGCCTTTTGGCTAAGATCAAGTGTAGTATCTGCATTTGGTCTGGTCGGAAGGTGTCTGTGGTACCCCGCTTCTCGGCCTTGGGGGATTGTCTCTCCTTACGGAGCGACTTCACCCCCTTGCTGCTATTGGGGAGCGGGCTTAGTCCACAGACAACGGGTTGCGATCCCCCTGTCTCTGGGACCTTGTGTCTCAGAAGGCATTTTCGGTACGTTGAGCGTTACCTGTAGCTTCGGAAGCACCTAGGGTACCCCCGACCTCTGCCTTGGGTAAGGGTTCCGCTTTTATAGCGGGATTCCGAGCCCCTGCTGCTATTGGGGAAGGGGCTTAGTCCCTGGGTGTGGAAGATGCCGTTCTCCTGGGCTTTCCCCTCTGGGGAAATGTCGATGCGAAATACCATCCGCATAGAGGTGTCGGAGAGCCATCGTCAGTTGAAGAACCTCCGCTTCATTGCGGAGGTGATTCTTCTTGACTACTTCCGCCTCGATAGGGAGGACATCCTGTGTCTAAATGACCAGGAAAGCCGTGGCCTGTATACCGTCACCTTCACGGCCACGGCGTGTTGCGATAACATCTATGCAACCTTGTCTGGTGCGGACCAGAGGGACGATCGACTCGACGGTCTTTCGTTCCAGTTCCTCTATGGTGAGGAACATATACCGTTGGTGGTGGCTATGCACAGCCCTCATGTGACCACGGAGGATATAGCCACTTTTCTTCGGCGATACTGCGAAGAGGTGCGGTTCGCAAACAAAATCTTGAACTCCGTGCGGTTCTGGAACGGCAAGAGGAAGTTCTGGGTCAAGCTCCGTAAGGATCCCGGTGGTATTGGGGGTCTTTGCCATCCGCCCCCAAATTTTGCCATCGGGAGAGTTCGGGGCTTCCTGTTCTATCCTCAAATGCCTATGTATTGCCGAAATTGCTTGAGGTTTGGCCACACCCAGGAGACCTGCGGCGCGGAGCGTGTGATTCGCTGCAATAGGTGTGGCCAAGAAGGTCACATAGCCTCAAGATGTAGCCATTCGATAAGGTGCAACCTCTGCGGAGAGGAAAATCACGATTTTAATTCCTGTCCCCATAAAGCAAAAACTACGATGGGTGGGTCAAGGCTGGGCCCACCCAAAGAGGGGACAGGACAAAAGACGTCCTTTTTTAAGATGCCCAAACCCCAGATGGCAGGTACTGATGGGTCCAGGCCCAAGACCTCTGGTGCTCCATCGGGGGGCCCACCGGTGGTAGTGCTAGGGGGAGGCCATGGGGATTCCACGAAGCCCGGGCGGGTGATCGAGTTTACTGCCCGGGAAATTGAAAGACGTCGATCGACTTCCTACCTGGCTCAAGAGCCCGCCGAAACTTCTGAAGGGGGCTCACCTGTGGCGGGTGGCAGCCGACGGGCCTCGGTGGGGGCAAAGGTGGACCCAAAATTACAGCATAAGCCAGGTACTGGCTTGGCCCAGGGTCGCCCTGCTCCGGACGAAGAGGCCCCGGTGAAAGCCCGCCGGAAGGGGAGCCAGGTGGCCAGGTCTGAGCCCGGTCCTGTTACTCCGCCTATACAGGACAGGGCCAAGAAGACAAGTGGCGCCAAACCAGGGTTTGCTGCCCCGCCAGCAGTGGACCCGGTGGGTAAAACTGGCCATCGTCGATCGATGGGGAAGTTGGAGCAACAGTCCTCAGCAACGCTTGCTGGGGAACAAGCGATGAAAACTTCCCAAGGTAGCGGCAAAGGTTCCGGAAAAGAGGCCTCACAGGCCCCTGTGCAGCAGTTCCAGTCGTCAAATGATGAAAGAAGACGCAGATCCATCAGCCGGGGGCCAGAGATTACATCGAGTGAGAGCAACACAGAGGATATGGACAGCAGTGTGACATTTAAAAGACAAAGAGAAGAAGAAGAGGAAGACATTCAAAGGAAAGCGGCGTGCCGTAGTTCGGACGAGAGCGAGCTCAGGGTCGGGGCATCATCGATCTCAAGCTCCGACCCTCAGAACATCAAGGAGCTGATGACCCCGCAGGCGGGGGATGACGGTACGCAGCTTATTATTGACTTTGATTCTCCAAGCACGGACTCTCCATAAACTATGCCTATCCCTGTAAAAATTGCCTCACTCAATGTGAGGTCCTTAAAGAGCCCTGATCGCAGGGCTGCTTTATTTTCTTATCTAGAGACATGTGACTTTGACCTTTGCCTGCTACAAGAATGTGGAATCCCTAGTAAAATGGACTATAAAGACTTAAAAGAAGACTGGAAGCTGGGCCCATCCATATGGTCCGGTGCAAATGACTGTCGTTCTGTGGGTGTTGGGCTGCTCTGCCGAGGCCAGTCCTTTTCTATTCATACAGTAACTGAGATTGTGCCTGGCAGAGCTCTTTTAATTCATCTATATTTTAATGGACTTTTAATTCGTGTTTTAAATGTGTATGCCCCTCCTGATAAACAGGAGCGGGCAGAACTATTTGAAATTTTACCACTGTTTTGTGTTGGGTCTTCCCCCCTGCTGGTGGGAGGTGATTTTAACTGCATACGTGATGGGGAACACCGGCAGGGTGGGGATATTAATCGTAAAGACCGCACTTCTTACCTGCTTAAAAATTTTATTGATGATTTTAATTTGAAAGATTGCTGGAAGGATCTCTTGCCGGAGGACCCGGGCGCCACATGGTCCAATGGAAGAGTGAGCTCCAGAATCGATTTTATTTTTTCCTCTAGAGCTTTTAAACCCCTGAAATGCATGCTCGAGCAGAATATCTTCTCTGATCATAAGCTCCTCTTGGTGGGCCTGGAGCTAGAGGGGGAGCAAAAAGCAAAAAGGGGCCTCTGGAGATTAAACACCACACTCCTAGAGGACCCTGAGATAAAAGAGGAGTTTGTGCGGACCTACCAGTGCTGGCAATCACAAAGAAAACCCCACGAGCCTATGCTGCACTGGTGGGAGGGCACCAAATCTAAAATCAGATTTTTTTTTTATCAAAGCAGGTAAGAAGAAGGCAAAAATGGAAAAACAGTGGTTTTATGTTCTTAACATGCGTTTAAATGTACTTTTTAAATTGAAAGAAGCTGGTATGGATGTAGAAAATGATATTTTAAACCTTAAAACTGAAATAAAACATGCCATAGAAAAGAAAGGGAAACAAATCATTTTTAACTCGCATGTGCAGCACCTGGAGGAGGGCGAGAAATGTTCCCGTTTCTTTTTTAAAAAAGTGATGAATAGGAGGGATATCATCCAAAACCTTGAGGGTGAATCCACTCCAAAAGGCATGTTAGATGCAGTTTTTAACTTCTACCAGCTTCTTTTTAATAAGAAAGATCTTAATCCATCCTTTTTAGAACATGTTCTTAATTCCCTTGATTTTAAGCTAGATGTTTTAGACCAGGAGGTTTTATCCCGTGATCTTAACTTAGATGAACTTTTATTTGTTTTTAAAAGTTTTTCTAGTGGGAAGGCCCCTGGGGAAGATGGTTTACCCATCGAATTTTATTTAGCTTTTTGGGATATTTTAAAGGATGATATGGTTTTATTGTATAAAGAAACTTTTATTGTTAATGAACTTCCCCCTTCCTGGAGGAGGGGGATTGTATCATTACTTTTTAAAAAGGGTGAAAAGGATATGCTAAAAAATTGGCGCCCCATCACACTTTTAAATGTCGATTATAAAGTTTTAGCCAAGTTATTAGCTGTCCGTTTTAAACCTTTTATTCATAAATTAATTCACCCAAATCAGGTTTGTGGGGTACCTGGAAGGTCTATAGCTGAATCCCTAAATATTTTAAGAGATGTTTTATGGTATTTTAAGGATAGAAATCAAACTGTAGCAATTTTATCCTTAGACTTTGAAAAAGCCTTTGATAGGGTCTCCCATGAATACCTGTTTTTAGTTCTTAAAAAGATGGCAGTGCCTGAAACGATTTTAAGCCGAATCATGCTTTTATACCGATCCTGTTTTAGTCAAGTCTCTGTTAATGGCTTTTTAACCAGCGGTGTTCCTCTTTTATCAGGTGTCAAACAGGGCTGCCCCCTGTCCCCACTCCTTTTTATTTGCGCAATCGAACCACTGATGGCCCTCCTCAGAAAAGACCGGGTAGTAAGAGGCGTACCGATACCTGGTGGAGGAGGGACCCATCTAAAGGTGTTGGGGTACATGGATGATGTCACCATACTGTGCCCGGACTCTCCATCCATGAGGGGGGCATTGAGGAACACCAGCTATTTCTGCGAGGTCTCTGGTTTTAAGCTAAACACAGATAAATGTGACTGTTTTTATATTGGCTCCTGGGATTCATCCATCACCCCAGGAGTCACAATGCAACAGGATCAAATTAAAGTTTTAGGTATTGTTTTTAACCAGGTCAATGATGGGAGCCCTAACTGGGATTCAGCTATAGCTAAGATGGAGAAGAAGATTTTAATGTGGAATCTTAGAAACCTTACCATGGAGGGGAAGATTTTAATAATAAAGATGGTTTTACTCCCTATTATGCTATACATTGCCATGGTATTTCCTCCATCTATTTTATACATTAAAAAAGTAACTAGAATTGTTTTTACTTTTTTATGGGGTTCAAAAATGGAGAAATTAAAGCGTGATTTTATGTACAAAAGTAAAGATAATGGCGGGAAAGATGTTCCTAACCTTTTTACTTTCTTTTACATAAAGTATTTCTGTTTCTGTTTTAAAATGATTAAATCCGATGGCATTTTTAGCTGCTTTTTAAGGTACGCTGCGGGCATGGTTTTTAAAAGATGGTTGCGCATCCCTCTGAACGCTCCGGTGCTTCTGTGTCCCCCAAAACATTATGTGGTGTTGGAAAAGACAGTCAGGCTCCTAGGTCTCCAAGATTTGGAGCCTGACATACTGGGGGACCAGAGAAAGGTATCAAAGGTCCTCAGGCGGAGTGAGGTTACCCTGGCAGTGTCCAATTTCACACAGGCAAGATCCAAAAAGGTATGGCGGAACGTGTACGGGAAGTTTCTGGCGAATGTACACAGGGATCTTGCCTGGGCAATCGTCCACCAGTGCCTCCCTACTCGTGAGTTCCAGCACAGGCGAGGACTGGTGGCGAGAGCCAAGTGCCCGAGAGATGGCTGCGGAGTGGACGAAACAGTGCTGCACATATTTTGGAACTGCCCTTTTGCACGGGAGCTTTGGAGGAAGGTAGGCCCACTTTTGAAGTGGGCCTGCGGCCTAAAAGATTTTAATCACGAATGTGTCTTTTACGGTCTTTTTAACTGCCCCAATTTTAAACAGCAGATGATCTGCTGGATGATTATTAATTGTTTTAAAAATGCCATCTGGAAAGTTAGGAACATCTTACTTTTTAAACATGATTTTATTGATGTTAAAAACTGTATAAAGCTGGCCCTGAGTGAGATGTACATCTATTACCTAAGAGACAAGAAACAGTTGGGGGCCAGCGAGGCAGCATCCATGTGGTGTCTGCCTCTATGGAACGAAATAACAATATAATCAGTTTTTATGACATTTGTATAATGTTTTATCCTGCCATTTCTATTTTTTCTCCTTTTATTACTGGTTTTATTATTTGTATTTTAAAACTTTTGTGAACCTTTTATTATTTTGCATTTTAAATTCTGTATGGTTTCTTATTTATTCAATAAAATTTTGTTGAAACCTTATCTGTTCTTATCAGTTTAATATCTGATACGTCCCCTATCTGGGGACCATATATTAAATGGATTTTTGAGAACGGGGGCCGATTTCGAAGCTTGCTTCCGTCGCCCTATGCATTGACCCGATATGGCAGTATCTTCGGGTACAGTGCACCACCCCCTTACAGGGTTAAAAAGAAAGATTCCTACTTTCATTGCTACCTGCTTGCTGGCTAGCCAGCTAGCCAGCCCTGTGGGCCTTGCTGCTGCTGCAGCCAAAAAACAAAAGGTGGTGCTGCTGCTGCTTCTGCTGCTTCTGCTTGTGTCTGGCCGCTGTTGGAGCGTCCAGGCACAGGACTTCTGCTGCTGCTGACTAAATGGCCTCCTTAATTGGATCATTTGAGTAGCCAGCACACCTGTGCAGGTAGGGCATGACATGATAGGCAGCTGCCTTGATAGCGGGTGGGTGCTGAATGTTCCTAATTGACAAAATAAGATTAATGCTTATGAAGAAATATAAAATCTCATCCCTTCCCCAATATCGCGCCACACCCCTACCCCTTAATTCCCTGGTTGAACTTGATGGACATATGTCTTTTTTCGACCGTACTAACTATGTAACTATGTAACATAACATGGGGGGGGGGGGGGGGGGTCTCCTGGCTGTTCACACAGGTGTGTCATTGCTGTACATTGACCATGCATTGCTTCTGTGGTATTGCAAAGGCAAAGACAAATGCTTCCAGCCATCCATTGCACTAATGGATTGGTCATCAGCTGGCTGTCTATGTCCCGCATCAATATAGACCAAAGTACAGAGGGTTAGGCTATGCTATTGTGCACCTACCTGATGCATCAGAAGGTGCGAGGCCCTTGCTAAATTCTGTGCACAGACTTTGAGATCTATACTTTAGACTGTATCTAAACCTGCTCCAACATGGACTGACATTCTGGCCTACTTTCAGCCGATGCGACTTGTCTGTCGCTGAACAGTCGCTTTTTATGTATTCAGCACCTATGTATAATGTTGTAAAAATGCTCTAGAAGCTAAAGTCGCAGAAATGTCACACATATTTGGCCTGCAACTTTCTGTGCGACAAATTCAGACAGGAAAAATCAGTATAAATCCTTAGAAAATTATCCCCCAGTGTCTCCATCTGCTGGCGGTATTGAATAAGCATTGCTGCACTGATGGGGTATGCATTAGACGAAAAAAAAGAAGAAAAAGAAGAATAATACGCCCAGAAAAGAGGCGAAAAGGAGAAAAACGTAAAAAAACGTGAAAAAAAAGTAAGAGGAAGAGAAGGGAAAAAAAGGTGGAAATGGGTTTAAAAGTGATTTCGGCGGAGAAATATATATATATATATATATATATATATATATATATATATATATATACGCGCACACACACACATATATATAAACGTATTCTCCGTTGAGATATTGCAGCCGCTGCTGTGTCCAGGCCCAGGAGCCTTAGCACTGTGCTGTGATGTCACTCAATACCACTGATATCACTAGGTGTAAACAACATCTCTCCTTTGCTGTGTATGTGACTATGGAGCTGTTTGGTGATGTCGTCTATTATGGCCTTCATAGAAGCAACAGGAGATTGTTGCATCCATCTAGAACCCTCAGAACTACAGTGCTATGATGTCACTCACTTCCACAGGCCTTGCAGAGTGTAAACAACAACAACCCAGCTTTGTTGTGTATGTAACCATAGGGATTTGTGATGTCACCTAGAACCTTCACAGCAGCGACAGCTTTATGAGGAGCATCAGCACTGCTCTGCCTGAGCAGAACCATCACCGCCATAGGTTGTCAAATAACCCGGGTTTAACCCACACAGGTAAGTCCAATGGGGTGCAGGCATGTCCTCTATGCTTACAGCTTCCCGTGGGTGTTGGTTTGATACCGTTTGGGGACAGCCAAGGAGGCATCTGCAGGCAACAAAGGTAGGTGTGTGCTTGTGTGTGTGTTTCCTATGCAGATCCTAAGCCCAGTGTCACATGCAAGTAGGAGGAGTAAGAAGGGTTCCTGGCAAATCCGGGTTATGGATTGCATTTAAAAAGGCCCCGTGGGAGTGCAATGGGCCCCTGTCTTGCTGCTTAGCAATAATGGTATGGGTTTAGGTTCTGCTGTGTGTACTGGTGGTTGACTGCCCCCCAGCCCAGAGTGTGCATGGAAAATTGTCTGGCAGCCTCCCTGACAGCAAGCAGTGATAGTGCCCATGAAGGGCACCTTGTTGGGCCCGCCCCTTTCACGGTTATTGCTTCTCGGCCTTTTGGCTAAGATCAAGTGTAGTATCTGTTCTTATCAGTTTAATATCTGATACGTCCCCTATCTGGGGACCATATATTAAATGGATTTTTGAGAACGGGGGCCGATTTCGAAGCTTGCTTCCGTCGCCCTATGCATTGACCCGATATGGCAGTATCTTCGGGTACAGTGCACCACCCCCTTACAGGGTTAAAAAGAAAGATTCCTACTTTCATTGCTACCTGCTTGCTGGCTAGCCAGCTAGCCAGCCCTGTGGGCCTTGCTGCTGCTGCAGCCAAAAAACAAAAGGTGGTGCTGCTGCTGCTGCTTCTGCTGCTTCTGCTTCTGCTTGTGTCTGGCCGCTGTTGGAGCGTCCAGGCACAGGACTTCTGCTGCTGCTGACTAAATGGCCTCCTTAATTGGATCATTTGAGTAGCCAGCACACCTGTGCAGGTAGGGCATGACATGATAGGCAGCTGCCTTGATAGCGGGTGGGTGCTGAATGTTCCTAATTGACAAAATAAGATTAATGCTTATGAAGAAATATAAAATCTCATCCCTTCCCCAATATCGCGCCACACCCCTACCCCTTAATTCCCTGGTTGAACTTGATGGACATATGTCTTTTTTCGACCGTACTAACTATGTAACTATGTAACATAACATGGGGGGGGGGTCTCCTGGCTGTTCACACAGGTGTGTCATTGCTGTACATTGACCATGCATTGCTTCTGTGGTATTGCAAAGGCAAAGACAAATGCTTCCAGCCATCCATTGCACTAATGGATTGGTCATCAGCTGGCTGTCTATGTCCCGCATCAATATAGACCAAAGTACAGAGGGTTAGGCTATGCTATTGTGCACCTACCTGATGCATCAGAAGGTGCGAGGCCCTTGCTAAATTCTGTGCACAGACTTTGAGATCTATACTTTAGACTGTATCTAAACCTGCTCCAACATGGACTGACATTCTGGCCTACTTTCAGCCGATGCGACTTGTCTGTCGCTGAACAGTCGCTTTTTATGTATTCAGCACCTATGTATAATGTTGTAAAAATGCTCTAGAAGCTAAAGTCGCAGAAATGTCACACATATTTGGCCTGCAACTTTCTGTGCGACAAATTCAGACAGGAAAAATCAGTATAAATCCTTAGAAAATTATCCCCCAGTGTCTCCATCTGCTGGCGGTATTGAATAAGCATTGCTGCACTGATGGGGTATGCATTAGACGAAAAAAAAGAAGAAAAAGAAGAATAATACGCCCAGAAAAGAGGCGAAAAGGAGAAAAACGTAAAAAAACGTGAAAAAAAAGTAAGAGGAAGAGAAGGGAAAAAAAGGTGGAAATGGGTTTAAAAGTGATTTCGGCGGAGAAATATATATATATATATATATATATATATATATACGCGCACACACACACATATATATAAACGTATTCTCCGTTGAGATATTGCAGCCGCTGCTGTGTCCAGGCCCAGGAGCCTTAGCACTGTGCTGTGATGTCACTCAATACCACTGACATCACTAGGTGTAAACAACATCTCTCCTTTGCTGTGTATGTGACTATGGAGCTGTTTGGTGATGTCGTCTATTATGGCCTTCATAGAAGCAACAGGAGATTGTTGCATCCATCTAGAACCCTCAGAACTACAGTGCTATGATGTCACTCACTTCCACAGGCCTTGCAGAGTGTAAACAACAACAACCCAGCTTTGTTGTGTATGTAACCATAGGGATTTGTGATGTCACCTAGAACCTTCACAGCAGCGACAGCTTTATGAGGAGCATCAGCACTGCTCTGCCTGAGCAGAACCATCACCGCCATAGGTTGTCAAATAACCCGGGTTTAACCCACACAGGTAAGTCCAATGGGGTGCAGGCATGTCCTCTATGCTTACAGCTTCCCGTGGGTGTTGGTTTGATACCGTTTGGGGACAGCCAAGGAGGCATCTGCAGGCAACAAAGGTAGGTGTGTGCTTGTGTGTGTGTTTCCTATGCAGATCCTAAGCCCAGTGTCACATGCAAGTAGGAGGAGTAAGAAGGGTTCCTGGCAAATCCGGGTTATGGATTGCATTTAAAAAGGCCCCGTGGGAGTGCAATGGGCCCCTGTCTTGCTGCTTAGCAATAATGGTATGGGTTTAGGTTCTGCTGTGTGTACTGGTGGTTGACTGCCCCCCAGCCCAGAGTGTGCATGGAAAATTGTCTGGCAGCCTCCCTGACAGCAAGCAGTGATAGTGCCCATGAAGGGCACCTTGTTGGGCCCGCCCCTTTCACGGTTATCGCTTCTCGGCTTTTTGGCTAAGATCAAGTGTAGTATCTGTTCTTATCAGTTTAATATCTGATACGTCCCCTATCTGGGGACCATATATTAAATGGATTTTTGAGAACGGGGGCCGATTTCGAAGCTTGCTTCCGTCGCCCTATGCATTGACCCGATATGGCAGTATCTTCGGGTACAGTGCACCACCCCCTTACAGGGTTAAAAAGAAAGATTCCTACTTTCATTGCTACCTGCTTGCTGGCTAGCCAGCTAGCCAGCCCTGTGGGCCTTGCTGCTGCTGCAGCCAAAAAACAAAAGGTGGTGCTGCTGCTGCTTCTGCTGCTTCTGCTTCTGCTTGTGTCTGGCCGCTGTTGGAGCGTCCAGGCACAGGACTTCTGCTGCTGCTGACTAAATGGCCTCCTTAATTGGATCATTTGAGTAGCCAGCACACCTGTGCAGGTAGGGCATGACATGATAGGCAGCTGCCTTGATAGCGGGTGGGTGCTGAATGTTCCTAATTGACAAAATAAGATTAATGCTTATGAAGAAATATAAAATCTCATCCCTTCCCCAATATCGCGCCACACCCCTACCCCTTAATTCCCTGGTTGAACTTGATGGACATATGTCTTTTTTCGACCGTACTAACTATGTAACTATGTAACATAACATGGGGGGGGGGGGGGGGGTCTCCTGGCTGTTCACACAGGTGTGTCATTGCTGTACATTGACCATGCATTGCTTCTGTGGTATTGCAAAGGCAAAGACAAATGCTTCCAGCCATCCATTGCACTAATGGATTGGTCATCAGCTGGCTGTCTATGTCCCGCATCAATATAGACCAAAGTACAGAGGGTTAGGCTATGCTATTGTGCACCTACCTGATGCATCAGAAGGTGCGAGGCCCTTGCTAAATTCTGTGCACAGACTTTGAGATCTATACTTTAGACTGTATCTAAACCTGCTCCAACATGGACTGACATTCTGGCCTACTTTCAGCCGATGCGACTTGTCTGTCGCTGAACAGTCGCTTTTTATGTATTCAGCACCTATGTATAATGTTGTAAAAATGCTCTAGAAGCTAAAGTCGCAGAAATGTCACACATATTTGGCCTGCAACTTTCTGTGCGACAAATTCAGACAGGAAAAATCAGTATAAATCCTTAGAAAATTATCCCCCAGTGTCTCCATCTGCTGGCGGTATTGAATAAGCATTGCTGCACTGATGGGGTATGCATTAGACGAAAAAAAAGAAGAAAAAGAAGAATAATACGCCCAGAAAAGAGGCGAAAAGGAGAAAAACGTAAAAAAACGTGAAAAAAAAGTAAGAGGAAGAGAAGGGAAAAAAAGGTGGAAATGGGTTTAAAAGTGATTTCGGCGGAGAAATATATATATATATATATATATATATATATATATATATATATATATACGCGCACACACACACATATATATAAACGTATTCTCCGTTGAGATATTGCAGCCGCTGCTGTGTCCAGGCCCAGGAGCCTTAGCACTGTGCTGTGATGTCACTCAATACCACTGACATCACTAGGTGTAAACAACATCTCTCCTTTGCTGTGTATGTGACTATGGAGCTGTTTGGTGATGTCGTCTATTATGGCCTTCATAGAAGCAACAGGAGATTGTTGCATCCATCTAGAACCCTCAGAACTACAGTGCTATGATGTCACTCACTTCCACAGGCCTTGCAGAGTGTAAACAACAACAACCCAGCTTTGTTGTGTATGTAACCATAGGGATTTGTGATGTCACCTAGAACCTTCACAGCAGCGACAGCTTTATGAGGAGCATCAGCACTGCTCTGCCTGAGCAGAACCATCACCGCCATAGGTTGTCAAATAACCCGGGTTTAACCCACACAGGTAAGTCCAATGGGGTGCAGGAATGTCCTCTATGCTTACAGCTTCCCGTGGGTGTTGGTTTGATACCGTTTGGGGACAGCCAAGGAGGCATCTGCAGGCAACAAAGGTAGGTGTGTGCTTGTGTGTGTGTTTCCTATGCAGATCCTAAGCCCAGTGTCACATGCAAGTAGGAGGAGTAAGAAGGGTTCCTGGCAAATCCGGGTTATGGATTGCATTTAAAAAGGCCCCGTGGGAGTGCAATGGGCCCCTGTCTTGCTGCTTAGCAATAATGGTATGGGTTTAGGTTCTGCTGTGTGTACTGGTGGTTGACTGCCCCCCAGCCCAGAGTGTGCATGGAAAATTGTCTGGCAGCCTCCCTGACAGCAAGCAGTGATAGTGCCCATGAAGGGCACCTTGTTGGGCCCGCCCCTTTCACGGTTATCGCTTCTCGGCCTTTTGGCTAAGATCAAGTGTAGTATCTGTTCTTATCAGTTTAATATCTGATACGTCCCCTATCTGGGGACCATATATTAAATGGATTTTTGAGAACGGGGGCCGATTTCGAAGCTTGCTTCCGTCGCCCTATGCATTGACCCGATATGGCAGTATCTTCGGGTACAGTGCACCACCCCCTTACAGGGTTAAAAAGAAAGATTCCTACTTTCATTGCTACCTGCTTGCTGGCTAGCCAGCTAGCCAGCCCTGTGGGCCTTGCTGCTGCTGCAGCCAAAAAACAAAAGGTGGTGCTGCTGCTGCTTCTGCTGCTTCTGCTTCTGCTTGTGTCTGGCCGCCGGTGGAGCGTCCAGGCACAGGACTTCTGCTGCTGCTGACTAAATGGCCTCCTTAATTGGATCATTTGAGTAGCCAGCACACCTGTGCAGGTAGGGCATGACATGATAGGCAGCTGCCTTGATAGCGGGTGGGTGCTGAATGTTCCTAATTGACAAAATAAGATTAATGCTTATGAAGAAATATAAAATCTCATCCCTTCCCCAATATCGCGCCACACCCCTACCCCTTAATTCCCTGGTTGAACTTGATGGACATATGTCTTTTTTCGACCGTACTAACTATGTAACTATGTAACATAACATGGGGGGGGGGGGGGGGGGGGGGGGTCTCCTGGCTGTTCACACAGGTGTGTCATTGCTGTACATTGACCATGCATTGCTTCTGTGGTATTGCAAAGGCAAAGACAAATGCTTCCAGCCATCCATTGCACTAATGGATTGGTCATCAGCTGGCTGTCTATGTCCCGCATCAATATAGACCAAAGTACAGAGGGTTAGGCTATGCTATTGTGCACCTACCTGATGCATCAGAAGGTGCGAGGCCCTTGCTAAATTCTGTGCACAGACTTTGAGATCTATACTTTAGACTGTATCTAAACCTGCTCCAACATGGACTGACATTCTGGCCTACTTTCAGCCGATGCGACTTGTCTGTCGCTGAACAGTCGCTTTTGATGTATTCAGCACCTATGTATAATGTTGTAAAAATGCTCTAGAAGCTAAAGTCGCAGAAATGTCACACATATTTGGCCTGCAACTTTCTGTGCGACAAATTCAGACAGGAAAAATCAGTATAAATCCTTAGAAAATTATCCCCCAGTGTCTCCATCTGCTGGCGGTATTGAATAAGCATTGCTGCACTGATGGGGTATGCATTAGACGAAAAAAAAGAAGAAAAAGAAGAATAATACGCCCAGAAAAGAGGCGAAAAGGAGAAAAACTTAAAAAAACGTGAAAAAAAAGTAAGAGGAAGAGAAGGGAAAAAAAGGTGGAAATGGGTTTAAAAGTGATTTCGGCGGAGAAATATATATATATATATATATATATATATATATATATATATATATACGCGCACACACACATATATATAAACGTATTCTCCGTTGAGATATTGCAGCCGCTGCTGTGTCCAGGCCCAGGAGCCTTAGCACTGTGCTGTGATGTCACTCAATACCACTGACATCACTAGGTGTAAACAACATCTCTCCTTTGCTGTGTATGTGACTATGGAGCTGTTTGGTGATGTCGTCTATTATGGCCTTCATAGAAGCAACAGGAGATTGTTGCATCCATCTAGAACCCTCAGAACTACAGTGCTATGATGTCACTCACTTCCACAGGCCTTGCAGAGTGTAAACAACAACAACCCAGCTTTGTTGTGTATGTAACCATAGGGATTTGTGATGTCACCTAGAACCTTCACAGCAGCGACAGCTTTATGAGGAGCATCAGCACTGCTCTGCCTGAGCAGAACCATCACCGCCATAGGTTGTCAAATAACCCGGGTTTAACCCACACAGGTAAGTCCAATGGGGTGCAGGCATGTCCTCTATGCTTACAGCTTCCCGTGGGTGTTGGTTTGATACCGTTTGGGGACAGCCAAGGAGGCATCTGCAGGCAACAAAGGTAGGTGTGTGCTTGTGTGTGTGTTTCCTATGCAGATCCTAAGCCCAGTGTCACATGCAAGTAGGAGGAGTAAGAAGGGTTCCTGGCAAATCCGGGTTATGGATTGCATTTAAAAAGGCCCCGTGGGAGTGCAATGGGCCCCTGTCTTGCTGCTTAGCAATAATGGTATGGGTTTAGGTTCTGCTGTGTGTACTGGTGGTTGACTGCCCCCCAGCCCAGAGTGTGCATGGAAAATTGTCTGGCAGCCTCCCTGACAGCAAGCAGTGATAGTGCCCATGAAGGGCACCTTGTTGGGCCCGCCCCTTTCACGGTTATCGCTTCTCGGCCTTTTGGCTAAGATCAAGTGTAGTATCTGTTCTTATCAGTTTAATATCTGATACGTCCCCTATCTGGGGACCATATATTAAATGGATTTTTGAGAACGGGGGCCGATTTCGAAGCTTGCTTCCGTCGCCCTATGCATTGACCCGATATGGCAGTATCTTCGGGTACAGTGCACCACCCCCTTACAGGGTTAAAAAGAAAGATTCCTACTTTCATTGCTACCTGCTTGCTGGCTAGCCAGCTAGCCAGCCCTGTGGGCCTTGCTGCTGCTGCAGCCAAAAAACAAAAGGTGGTGCTGCTGCTGCTTCTGCTGCTTCTGCTTCTGCTTGTGTCTGGCCGCTGTTGGAGCGTCCAGGCACAGGACTTCTGCTGCTGCTGACTAAATGGCCTCCTTAATTGGATCATTTGAGTAGCCAGCACACCTGTGCAGGTAGGGCATGACATGATAGGCAGCTGCCTTGATAGCGGGTGGGTGCTGAATGTTCCTAATTGACAAAATAAGATTAATGCTTATGAAGAAATATAAAATCTCATCCCTTCCCCAATATCGCGCCACACCCCTACCCCTTAATTCCCTGTTTGAACTTGATGGACATATGTCTTTTTTCGACCGTACTAACTATGTAACTATGTAACATAACATGGGGGGGGGGGGGGGGTCTCCTGGCTGTTCACACAGGTGTGTCATTGCTGTACATTGACCATGCATTGCTTCTGTGGTATTGCAAAGGCAAAGACAAATGCTTCCAGCCATCCATTGCACTAATGGATTGGTCATCAGCTGGCTGTCTATGTCCCGCATCAATATAGACCAAAGTACAGAGGGTTAGGCTATGCTATTGTGCACCTACCTGATGCATCAGAAGGTGCGAGGCCCTTGCTAAATTCTGTGCACAGACTTTGAGATCTATACTTTAGACTGTATCTAAACCTGCTCCAACATGGACTGACATTCTGGCCTACTTTCAGCCGATGCGACTTGTCTGTCGCTGAACAGTCGCTTTTTATGTATTCAGCACCTATGTATAATGTTGTAAAAATGCTCTAGAAGCTAAAGTCGCAGAAATGTCACACATATTTGGCCTGCAACTTTCTGTGCGACAAATTCAGACAGGAAAAATCAGTATAAATCCTTAGAAAATTATCCCCCAGTGTCTCCATCTGCTGGCGGTATTGAATAAGCATTGCTGCACTGATGGGGTATGCATTAGACGAAAAAAAAGAAGAAAAAGAAGAATAATACGCCCAGAAAAGAGGCGAAAAGGAGAAAAACGTAAAAAAACGTGAAAAAAAAGTAAGAGGAAGAGAAGGGAAAAAAAGGTGGAAATGGGTTTAAAAGTGATTTCGGCGGAGAAATATATATATATATATATATATATATATATATATATATATATATACGCGCACACACACACATATATATAAACGTATTCTCCGTTGAGATATTGCAGCCGCTGCTGTGTCCAGGCCCAGGAGCCTTAGCACTGTGCTGTGATGTCACTCAATACCACTGACATCACTAGGTGTAAACAACATCTCTCCTTTGCTGTGTATGTGACTATGGAGCTGTTTGGTGATGTCGTCTATTATGGCCTTCATAGAAGCAACAGGAGATTGTTGCATCCATCTAGAACCCTCAGAACTACAGTGCTATGATGTCACTCACTTCCACAGGCCTTGCAGAGTGTAAACAACAACAACCCAGCTTTGTTGTGTATGTAACCATAGGGATTTGTGATGTCACCTAGAACCTTCACAGCAGCGACAGCTTTATGAGGAGCATCAGCACTGCTCTGCCTGAGCAGAACCATCACCGCCATAGGTTGTCAAATAACCCGGGTTTAACCCACACAGGTAAGTCCAATGGGGTGCAGGCATGTCCTCTATGCTTACAGCTTCCCGTGGGTGTTGGTTTGATACCGTTTGGGGACAGCCAAGGAGGCATCTGCAGGCAACAAAGGTAGGTGTGTGCTTGTGTGTGTGTTTCCTATGCAGATCCTAAGCCCAGTGTCACATGCAAGTAGGAGGAGTAAGAAGGGTTCCTGGCAAATCCGGGTTATGGATTGCATTTAAAAAGGCCCCGTGGGAGTGCAATGGGCCCCTGTCTTGCTGCTTAGCAATAATGGTATGGGTTTAGGTTCTGCTGTGTGTACTGGTGGTTGACTGCCCCCCAGCCCAGAGTGTGCATGGAAAATTGTCTGGCAGCCTCCCTGACAGCAAGCAGTGATAGTGCCCATGAAGGGCACCTTGTTGGGCCCGCCCCTTTCACGGTTATCGCTTCTCGGCCTTTTGGCTAAGATCAAGTGTAGTATCTGTTCTTATCAGTTTAATATCTGATACGTCCCCTATCTGGGGACCATATATTAAATGGATTTTTGAGAACGGGGGCCGATTTCGAAGCTTGCTTCCGTCGCCCTATGCATTGACCCGATATGGCAGTATCTTCGGGTACAGTGCACCACCCCCTTACAGGGTTAAAAAGAAAGATTCCTACTTTCATTGCTACCTGCTTGCTGGCTAGCCAGCTAGCCAGCCCTGTGGGCCTTGCTGCTGCTGCAGCCAAAAAACAAAAGGTGGTGCTGCTGCTGCTTCTGCTGCTTCTGCTTCTGCTTGTGTCTGGCCGCTGTTGGAGCGTCCAGGCACAGGACTTCTGCTGCTGCTGACTAAATGGCCTCCTTAATTGGATCATTTGAGTAGCCAGCACACCTGTGCAGGTAGGGCATGACATGATAGGCAGCTGCCTTGATAGCGGGTGGGTGCTGAATGTTCCTAATTGACAAAATAAGATTAATGCTTATGAAGAAATATAAAATCTCATCCCTTCCCCAATATCGCGCCACACCCCTACCCCTTAATTCCCTGGTTGAACTTGATGGACATATGTCTTTTTTCGACCGTACTAACTATGTAACTATGTAACATAACATGGGGGGGGGGGGGGGGTCTCCTGGCTGTTCACACAGGTGTGTCATTGCTGTACATTGACCATGCATTGCTTCTGTGGTATTGCAAAGGCAAAGACAAATGCTTCCAGCCATCCATTGCACTAATGGATTGGTCATCAGCTGGCTGTCTATGTCCCGCATCAATATAGACCAAAGTACAGAGGGTTAGCTATGCTATTGTGCACCTACCTGATGCATCAGAAGGTGCGAGGCCCTTGCTAAATTCTGTGCACAGACTTTGAGATCTATACTTTAGACTGTATCTAAACCTGCTCCAACATGGACTGACATTCTGGCCTACTTTCAGCCGATGCGACTTGTCTGTCGCTGAACAGTCGCTTTTTATGTATTCAGCACCTATGTATAATGTTGTAAAAATGCTCTAGAAGCTAAAGTCGCAGAAATGTCACACATATTTGGCCTGCAACTTTCTGTGCGACAAATTCAGACAGGAAAAATCAGTATAAATCCTTAGAAAATTATCCCCCAGTGTCTCCATCTGCTGGCGGTATTGAATAAGCATTGCTGCACTGATGGGGTATGCATTAGACGAAAAAAAAGAAGAAAAAGAAGAATAATACGCCCAGAAAAGAGGCGAAAAGGAGAAAAACGTAAAAAAACGTGAAAAAAAAGTAAGAGGAAGAGAAGGGAAAAAAAGGTGGAAATGGGTTTAAAAGTGATTTCGGCGGAGAAATATATATATATATATATATATATATATATATATATATATATACGCGCACACACACACATATATATAAACGTATTCTCCGTTGAGATATTGCAGCCGCTGCTGTGTCCAGGCCCAGGAGCCTTAGCACTGTGCTGTGATGTCACTCAATACCACTGACATCACTAGGTGTAAACAACATCTCTCCTTTGCTGTGTATGTGACTATGGAGCTGTTTGGTGATGTCGTCTATTATGGCCTTCATAGAAGCAACAGGAGATTGTTGCATCCATCTAGAACCCTCAGAACTACAGTGCTATGATGTCACTCACTTCCACAGGCCTTGCAGAGTGTAAACAACAACAACCCAGCTTTGTTGTGTATGTAACCATAGGGATTTGTGATGTCACCTAGAACCTTCACAGCAGCGACAGCTTTATGAGGAGCATCAGCACTGCTCTGCCTGAGCAGAACCATCACCGCCATAGGTTGTCAAATAACCCGGGTTTAACCCACACAGGTAAGTCCAATGGGGTGCAGGCATGTCCTCTATGCTTACAGCTTCCCGTGGGTGTTGGTTTGATACCGTTTGGGGACAGCCAAGGAGGCATCTGCAGGCAACAAAGGTAGGTGTGTGCTTGTGTGTGTGTTTCCTATGCAGATCCTAAGCCCAGTGTCACATGCAAGTAGGAGGAGTAAGAAGGGTTCCTGGCAAATCCGGGTTATGGATTGCATTTAAAAAGGCCCCGTGGGAGTGCAATGGGCCCCTGTCTTGCTGCTTAGCAATAATGGTATGGGTTTAGGTTCTGCTGTGTGTACTGGTGGTTGACTGCCCCCCAGCCCAGAGTGTGCATGGAAAATTGTCTGGCAGCCTCCCTGACAGCAAGCAGTGATAGTGCCCATGAAGGGCACCTTGTTGGGCCCGCCCCTTTCACGGTTATCGCTTCTCGGCCTTTTGGCTAAGATCAAGTGTAGTATCTGTTCTTATCAGTTTAATATCTGATACGTCCCCTATCTGGGGACCATATATTAAATGGATTTTTGAGAACGGGGGCCGATTTCGAAGCTTGCTTCCGTCGCCCTATGCATTGACCCGATATGGCAGTATCTTCGGGTACAGTGCACCACCCCCTTACAGGGTTAAAAAGAAAGATTCCTACTTTCATTGCTACCTGCTTGCTGGCTAGCCAGCTAGCCAGCCCTGTGGGCCTTGCTGCTGCTGCAGCCAAAAAACAAAAGGTGGTGCTGCTGCTGCTTCTGCTGCTTCTGCTTCTGCTTGTGTCTGGCCGCTGTTGGAGCGTCCAGGCACAGGACTTCTGCTGCTGCTGACTAAATGGCCTCCTTAATTGGATCATTTGAGTAGCCAGCACACCTGTGCAGGTAGGGCATGACATGATAGGCAGCTGCCTTGATAGCGGGTGGGTGCTGAATGTTCCTAATTGACAAAATAAGATTAATGCTTATGAAGAAATATAAAATCTCATCCCTTCCCCAATATCGCGCCACACCCCTACCCCTTAATTCCCTGGTTGAACTTGATGGACATATGTCTTTTTTCGACCGTACTAACTATGTAACTATGTAACATAACATGGGGGGGGGGGGGGTCTCCTGGCTGTTCACACAGGTGTGTCATTGCTGTACATTGACCATGCATTGCTTCTGTGGTATTGCAAAGGCAAAGACAAATGCTTCCAGCCATCCATTGCACTAATGGATTGGTCATCAGCTGGCTGTCTATGTCCCGCATCAATATAGACCAAAGTACAGAGGGTTAGGCTATGCTATTGTGCACCTACCTGATGCATCAGAAGGTGCGAGGCCCTTGCTAAATTCTGTGCACAGACTTTGAGATCTATACTTTAGACTGTATCTAAACCTGCTCCAACATGGACTGACATTCTGGCCTACTTTCAGCCGATGCGACTTGTCTGTCGCTGAACAGTCGCTTTTTATGTATTCAGCACCTATGTATAATGTTGTAAAAATGCTCTAGAAGCTAAAGTCGCAGAAATGTCACACATATTTGGCCTGCAACTTTCTGTGCGACAAATTCAGACAGGAAAAATCAGTATAAATCCTTAGAAAATTATCCCCCGGTGTCTCCATCTGCTGGCGGTATTGAATAAGCATTGCTGCACTGATGGGGTATGCATTAGACGAAAAAAAAGAAGAAAAAGAAGAA